>NC_091378.1:17287324-17417324 GCF_038502225.1 Cherax quadricarinatus | reverse complement strand
ATTTGGATCACTTGGAAGATATTTGGATCATTTGGAAGATATTTGGATCACTTGGAAGATATTTGGATCACTTGAAAGATATTTGGATCATTTGGAAGATATTTGGATCACTTAACATATATTTGGATCACTTAGAAGATATTTGGATCACTTGGAAGATATTTGGATCACTTAACAGATATTTGGATCACTTTGAAGATATTTGGATCACTTGGAAGATATTTTGATCACTTAACAGATATTTGAATCAGAAAATATCTGGATCACTTAGAAGATATTTGGATCACTCAGAAGATATTTGGATCACTTAGAAGATATTTGGATCACTTAGAAGATATTTGGATCACTCAGAAGATATTTGGATCACTTAGAAGATATTTGGATCACTTAGAAGATATTTGGATCACTTAGAAGATATTTGGATCACTTAGAAGAAAGTTGAGACAATCAGAAACCGTTAGGAGCACTTCCCTCAAACAACAAAAGTTCCATCAACCCAAGATAAGTCGTAATGAACAAGTGACACTCAAGAAATAACGCTGGACTGGAAGTGGGATCCCTGCTGCATATAGCAGATCCAACCCTGCAACCACTCAGCCAGCTAGCTGACAAGATTATTTTACAAACAGTACAACTGTGTCTTATTTTACAAGCCTGTGCTCAATATCACAGTTGTGCTGGTTGCAAAACCAATCAATCTTTAATCTTTGGGCTTAATCGGTGGAACTCTGTAGCTCTACATATTTTGCAAGAACGCAACGAATATGAGGGGAAATTCTATAAGGCAAAGCGAAAGGTATCAATTCTCCCTGAACATCTTAGGGACAAGATTGGAGTCCAGGACCAAAAATTCATTGACGGAGCAATGATCTGGGATAATCTAACGGGCTCAGAAACCAGACCTGCTCCCCCAACAACTACAAACAATCGCACTGGGATGGTCCAATAGTGGAAAATATAGCCTCAACGATGCTTCAGAGTGTGTCAGGGAAGGATAGAGCCCGCCTGCTGGCAGTGAGAGCCCCTCATGCTGGGGACTTTCTGTTGGCTGTTCCCAACTCCAGCCTTGGCACACGCCTCGACCAACAGACCATCCGCATCGGTGTTGCCCTTCGACTTGCCGCCCCTATTCTCGCCGAACACAGGTGTATTTGTGGCAGTGAAGCAAGCAGACCGATTCGGGTACCATGGTCTTGTGTGCCGTAAAAAACCGAGGAAAGATTGCAAGACATGAGGAGGTTAATAACATTATCAAGAGGAGCCTCACAACAGCTGGATGCCCAGCAGCAAGGGAGCCACCGCAACTATGCAGATCTGACGGCAGCCAGAAGCGTCCAGATGGTATCACCCTTCAAGCCTGGACAGATGGGGAAGCAGGTGGTGTGGGACTATACATGTGCATTTACCTTGGCTGATACCTATCTCCAATACACCAGGGAGGAAGGAGGGGCAGCTGCCAGCTTTAGGGAGTCCCAAAAGTCTAGAAAATATGGAGAACTTGCCCATCATTATATGTTTGTTCCCATAGGCTCAGAGACCCTTGGCTCATGGGGAAAGAGTGCATCTAATTTCCTTAAGGAGCTGGGAAAAGACTCATCAGGGTAACTAGGGATCCCAGGGCAGCTAGTTTTCTGTTCCAGCGGCTCAGTGCGGCTGTTCAAAGGGGTAATGTATGCTGCATTTTGGGCACACGCCCCAGCTCTGAGGAGCTGGATGAGATTTTCGCCTTATAATCGGTGATACACACGTAACAACATGTACCGTATATGCCACTTTTATATCAACAATGTATCTCTTAAATCTTCTGTACCATATTATGTAATAAAATATTCCTATTGGTAAAAAAATAGTTTAAAAGATGGGTGGTAAAGGAAGTGGAATATTCAAATGGCTTCAGGAAGAAATCCAAATATTCTTCCTTGAAGCCTTTATCCACTCCGAGGCTATGGGTCCCACAATTTACACCAGAGGTGGACCCCATCCTATATATATATATATATATATATATATATATATATATATATATATATATATATATATATATATACATATACACAAGACAAGCCATTGGGGTGGAAATCTTTACCTCAAGTACTTTCACACTTCTCAATGCGTCATCAGGATCTGTGCAAAGGCAAAGTCAACAACAGGAAACGTAGGGTAAGTTTTCAGAGTGGTAGTCTGGAGGCACCCACCAATCTCATACTAGGAGAGGCAAGTGAGATGCCAACCCCCCACACCCCACCCTTCCTAGACGTTTTAATCCATCGTATCGACAGAAGTTTCAAATTTATTGTCTACAGTAAGACCACCAGTGTGTCATCATACATTCATTATTATTCCAATCATGAATCTAGGGATAAAAAGAAGTGTTTTCCTTACAATGTTCCTGAGAGCTTTGCATATCTATAGTCCTGAGTATTTAGACGACGAAATCAACATGATATTTAACATAGCCACACAACTGAGATATCCCAGGGATTTTGTTGAGAAGGCCCTACTGTCAGCTAGGAAGACTTTCTACAGGACTTACCCTAAGGAAGCACCTGACAGGAAAAATGTATTGGTCTTGCCATACAATGACAATTTGACCTGCCTGCAAGAGGCACTAAAGAATCTCAACATAAATTTGACTTTCAGAAACACTGGGTCAGTGAAACAGTCTGATTAAAAACACATCACCTAATAATGTCGGTGGTGTCTACAAGGTCCCATGTATCCTTTGCTCACTCTCATACATTGGTCAGACAGGTAAACCTCTGGAAACCAGATTATCCCAACACCAGTACTCGATCAGGAGAGGTCAGGAGTCAAATGCGATCTTTAACCATGTCAGCTCTTGTAATCACCCACCGAGGTGGGCTGCCACCCAGATAATCGTACCTAACAGTTCCATCATGGAAAGGAACATAATAGAGTTCTCCCTCTTGAAACTTGATAGGAATACCGTATATAACTCAAATTATGGGCTGTTCGAACTCAGTAGTTATTTAGTGGAGCCAACTGTACACAGTCTTAAACAGCAATGTTGTACAAAAGCGAAGGATTGCTCCTTATGCCAGGGAGTTTCGTGATGTTTTGTTTATGTTCGACAGGAGTCTGCAAACCGAAGGTCATAGTACGCCCGTCGTTAAGTCTGTCGCGAACGTCGAGATTTAATATGTTAGGTCTGCCGTCGGTATAACTCAGCTGCTGCTGCGTACTGGTATCGTAATGCAACAGGTGCTTTAGTAACCTGAGTGGTGTGACATCTGTGATAAGGAAGTAGGTATGTGGGTTCATTTAGGTATGGGGGCACATGTGCGATCATCCTAGGATAGCCCAAAAGAAATGAAGTCCTAAGCAGCCTAGTTACAGTGGTACAAGGTACACAAGGTACACATAGGTAGTTGCAATGTGGTGATTGCTACTAGTTTAGTGGTATAATGAATCAGGTTGTTGGTAATATTATAATGATGATAATGATATTAGCAGATGATAGTTGATATTAATGATAGGAATGACATTAAAATTAAGAATAGCCTAGTTATTATGAGAAAGGAAGACTGAACAGGAGAATTCACACAGGACTGGAGTTTACCTGGAGTTTACCTGGAGAGAGTTCCGGGGGTCAACGCCCCCGCGGCCCGGTCTGTGACCAGGCCTCCTGGTGGACAGAGCCTAATCAACCAGGCTGTTGCTGCTGGCTGCACGCAAACCAACGTACGAGCCACAGCCCGGCTGATCCGGAACTGACTTTAGGTGCTTGTCCAGTGCCAGCTTGAAGACTGCCAGGGGTCTGTTGGTAATCCCCCTTATGTGTGCTGGGAGGCAGTTGAACAGTCTCGGGCCCCTGACACTTATTGTATGGTCTCTTAACGTGCTAGTGACACCCCTGCTTTTCATTGGGGGGATGGTGCATCGTCTGCCAAGTCTTTTGCTTTCGTAGTGAGTGATTTTCGTGTGCAAGTTCGGTACTAGTCCCTCTAGGATTTTCCAGGTGTATATAATCATGTATCTCTCCCTCCTGCGTTCCAGGGAATACGGGTTTAGGAACCTCAAGCGCTCCCAATAATTGAGGTGTTTTATCTCCGTTATGCGCGCCGTGAAAGTTCTCTGTACATTTTCTAGGTCGGCAATTTCACCTGCCTTGAAAGGTGCTGTTAGTGTGCAGCAATATTCCAGCCTAGATAGAACAAGTGACCTGAAGAGTGTCATCATGGGCTTGGCCTCCCTAGTTGTGAAGGTTCTCATTATCCATCCTGTCATTTTTCTAGCAGATGCGATTGATACAATGTTATGGTTCTTGAAGGTGAGATCCTCCGACATGATCACTCCCAGGTCTTTGACGTTTGTGTTTCGCTCTATTTTGTGGCCAGAATTTGTTTTGTACTCTGATGAAGATTTAATTTCCTCATGTTTACCATATCTGAGTAATTGAAATTTCTCATCGTTGAACTTCATATTGTTTTCTGCAGCCCACTGAAAGATTTGGTTGATGTCCGCCTGGAGCTTTGCAGTGTCTGCAATGGAAGACACTGTCATGCAGATTCGGGTGTCATCTGCAAAGGAAGACACGGTGCTGTGGCTGACATCCTTGTCTATGTCGGATATGAGGATGAGGAACAAGATGGGAGCGAGTACTGTGCCTTGTGGAACAGAGCTTTTCACCGTAGCTGCCTCGGACTTTACTCTGTTGACGACTACTCTCTGTGTTCTGTTAGTGAGGAAATTATAGATCCATCGACCGACTTTTCCTGTTATTCCTTTAGCACGCATTTTGTGCGCTATTACGCCATGGTCACACTTGTCGAAGGCTTTTGCAAAGTCTGTATATATTACATCTGCATTCTTTTTGTCTTCTAGTGCATTTAGGACCTTGTCGTAGTGATCCAATAGTTGAGACAGACAGGAGCGACCTGTTCTAAACCCATGTTGCCCTGGGTTGTGTAACTGATGGGTTTCTAGATGGGTGGTGATCTTGCTTCTTAGGACCCTCTCAAAGATTTTTATGATATGGGATGTTAGTGCTATCGGTCTGTAGTTCTTTTCTGTTGCTTTACTGCCCCCTTTGTGGAGTGGGGCTATGTCTGTTGTTTTTAGTAACTGTGGGACTGACACTGAGAGTATTTCCTGAATGTTCTGGAAGTTTCTGGAAAACCGGTTGACAAATTAGGTTTTTTCCCTGTATTTCATTGGTTAGAAGGTTGTAAATGAAGGTATGTAATGATCCTACCCCGCCTTCCCTCCACTACAGATTTATACACTCTCGAAGTCATTCTGTTTCGTTCCATCCTCTGTACATGTCCAAACCACCTCAATAACCCCTCCTCAACCCTCTGCATAAAAGTTTCGGTAATATTGCACCTCTTCCTATTCTCCAAACGAATTCTCTGCATTATATTCACACTACACATTGCCCTCAGACATGATATCTCTACTGCCTCCAGTCTTCTCCTTGTTGCAACATTCACTAGAGTGTTGGTATAACTATACTCTCATACATTCCCCTTTCGGCTTCCGAGGATAAAGTTCTTTGTCTCCTCAGACTCCTCAGTGCATGTCGCATGCAAAGAGTATGTTACAATTTATTCCGTGTATGTCACACTCCCACATAGGTTGCCTCCCAACCAGAAAACTGGGTGCTAAGGGTTTAACGATCGATAAGGTACCCATCGTTAAATCAGTACCTTGGTTCATTGACCAATCACAGGCAAGCCCGCCAAAGTTGAAGCAACGTGGTTCACTTGCGGCAAGCATTGGCAGACTTGCCTACCTGCTGGCTGAGTACGGTGCTCGTACTCTGGCTTCTACTTGTACAGTTGATAGATGGCAAAACAGATCAATAAATTGTTTGACAGTTCAAGAACACTAAAAACCTTCATGAATCGAAATTTGGTTAAAATTAGTTGACCAGATAATCGGATAATTCGAACCAGGAACTCGGATAATCGAACAGCCGAGTCACATATCAGTATGGATGGTTTAATAATCAATAGTTCTCTTCAGTTAACAAAGGATAAACCAGGTGGTGACGGCTGTCAGCTGAACTGCAACTGTCAGTCTTATAGCTTAACTGACACTTCCATAAACATCTACTAAACATTCTCAGATTTTGCATAAACATTCTGGCAACGTCACTGATATAGTGGATGTTGTTATTGTATATCAACAGTTATACCAGGCATATGTTGTAGTGTCCCAGAACAGTTGGTATAACGCAAGTCAACAGTTATACCAGGCATATGTTGTAGTGTCCCAGAACAGTTGGTATAACGCAAGTCAACAGTTATACCAGGCATATGTTGTACTGTCCCAGAACAGTTGGTATAACACAAGTCAACAGTTATACCAGGCATATGTTGTACTGTCCCAGAACAGTTGGTATAACGCAAGTCAACAGTTATACCAGGCATATGTTGTACTGTCCCAGAACAGTTGGTATAACGCAAGTCAACAGTTATACCAGGCATATGTTGTACTGTCCCAGAACAGTTGGTATAACACAAGTCAACAGTTATACCAGGCATATGTTGTACTGTCCAAGAACAGTTGGTATAACACAAGTCAACAGTTATACCAGGCATATGTAATGTATAGAAGTGAAGCCATTATTGGGAATATTGAAATTACGTACATAAGAGGAATGTAAATTACGTACATAAGAGGAATGTAAATTACGTACATAAGAGGAATGTAAATTACGTACATAAGAGAAATGTAAATTACGTACATAAGAGGAATGTAAATTACGTACATAAGAGGAAAGTAAATTACGTACATAAGAGGAATGTAAATTACGTACAGAAGAGGAACGTAAATTTCGTACATAAGAAAAAATGTAAATTACGTACATTAAGGAAAGAAAATTACGTACAACAAGGAATATAAATTACGTACGTGAAGGAATGTAAATTACGTACACGAAGGAATGTAAATTACGTACATAAAGGAATGTAAAATATTTGTCTACACACATTAGTTATTTATGTATACACATTTATCATTAATGTATCATTGATGTATATGCATTGATGTATCACTGATGTATACACATCAGTAATGTATCATTGATGTATACACATCAGTAATGTATCATTGATGTATACGCATCATTGATGTATACACATTGATGAATACACATCATTGATGTATACACATCATTGATGCATACACATTGATGTATACACATCATTGTTGTATACGCATTGATGTATACACATTGATGTATACACATCATTGATGTATACGCGTTGATGTATACGCATCATTGATGTATACGCATTGATGTATACACATTGATGTATACACATAATTGATGTATGCACATTGATGTATACACATCATTGATGTATACACATTGATGTATACATATCATTGATGTATACGCATTGATGTATACACATCATTGATGTATACACATTGATGTATACACATCATTGATGTATACACATTGATGTATACACATCATTGATGTATACACATTGATGTATACACATCATTGATGTATACACATTGATGTATACACATCATTGATGTATACACATTGATGTATACACATCATTGATGTATACACATCATTGATGTATACACATTGATGTATACACATTGATGTATACATACTAAAATATTATACATTGTTAATTATCATGAAATCAAATATTTTTCTAGAATTAAGAAATACAACTTATATCAGCTTTCAGAGCTCTTATTAGCTTTCAGAGCTCTTATTAGCTTTCAGAGCTCTTATTAGCTTTCAGAGCTCTTATTAGCTTTCCAGAGCTCTTATTAGCTTTCAGAGCTCTTATTAGCTTTCAGAGCTCTTATTAGCTTTCAGAGCTCTTATTAGCTTTCAGAGCTCTTATTAGCTTCCAGAGCTCTTATTAGCTTTCAGAGCTCTTATTAGCTTTCAGAGCTCTTATTAGCTTTCAGAGCTCTTATTAGCTTTCAGAGCTCTTATTAGCTTCCAGAGCTCTTATTAGCTTTCAGAGCTCTTATTAGCTTTCAGAGCTCTTATTAGCTTTCAGAGCTCTTATTAGCTTTCAGAGCTCTTATTAGCTTTCCAGAGCTCTTATTAGCTTTCAGAGCTCTTATTAGCTTTCAGAGCTCTTATTAGCTTTCAGAGCTCTTATTAGCTTTCAGAGCTCTTATTAGCTTTCAGAGCTCTTATTAGCTTTCAGAGGTCTTAGCTTTCAGAGGTCTTATTAGCTTTCAGAGCTCTTATTAGCTTTCAGAGCTCTTATTAGCTTTCAGAGCTCTTATTAGCTTTCAGAGCTCTTATTAGCTTTCAGAGGTCTTATTAGCTTTCAGAGCTCTTATTAGCTTTCAGAGCTCTTATTAGCTTTAGCTTTCAGAGCTCTTATTAGCTTTCAGAGCTCTTATTAGCTTTCAGAGCTCTTATTAGCTTTCAGAGCTCTTATTAGCTTTCAGAGCTCTTATTAGCTTTCAGAGCTCTTATTAGCTTTCCAGAGCTCTTATTAGCTTTCAGAGCTCTTATTAGCTTTCCAGAGCTCTTATTAGCTTTAGCTTTCAGAGCTCTTATTAGCTTTCAGAGCTCTTAGCTTTAGCTCTAGCTTTCAGAGCTCTTATTAGCTTTCAGAGCTCTTATTAGCTCTTATTAGCTGCCAGAGCTCTTATTAGCTTTCCAGAGCTCTTATTAGCTTTCAGAGCTCTTATTAGCTTTCAGAGCTCTTATTAGCTTTCAGAGCTCTTATTAGCTTTCCAGAGCTCTTATCAGCTTTCAGAGCTCTTATTAGCTTTCAGAGCTCTTATTAGCTTTCAGAGCTCTTATTAGCTTTCAGAGCTCTTATTAGCTTTCAGAGCTCTTATTAGCTTTCAGAGCTCTTATTAGCTTTCAGAGCTCTTATTAGCTTTCAGAGCTCTTATTAGCTTTCAGAGCTCTTATTAGCTTTCAGAGCTCTTATTAGCTTTCCAGAGCTCTTATTAGCTTTCAGAGCTCTTATTAGCTTTCAGAGCTCTTATTAGCTTTCCAGAGCTCTTATTAGCTTTCCAGAGCTCTTATTAGCTTTCAGAGCTCTTATTAGCTTTCAGAGCTCTTATTAGCTTTCCAGAGCTCTTATTAGCTTTCCAGAGCTCATATTAGCTTTCCAGAGCTCTTATTAGCTTTCAGAGCTCTTATTAGCTTTCCAGAGCTCTTATTAGCTTTCCAGAGCTCTTATTAGCTTTCAGAGCTCTTATTAGCTTTCAGAGCTCTTATTAGCTTTCAGAGCTCTTATTAGCTTTCAGAGCTCTTATTAGCTTTCCAGAGCTCTTATTAGCTTTCCAGAGCTCTTATTAGCTTTCAGAGCTCTTATTAGCTTTCAGAGCTCTTATTAGCTTTCCAGAGCTCTTATTAGCTTTCAGAGCTCTTATTAGCTTTCAGAGCTCTTATTAGCTTTCCAGAGCTCTTATTAGCTTTCCAGAGCTCTTATTAGTTTCCCAGAGCTCTTATTAGCTTTCAGAGCTCTTATTAGCTTTCCAGAGCTCTTATTAGCTTTCCAGAGCTCTTATTAGCTTTCAGAGCTCTTATTAGCTTTCAGAGCTCTTATTAGCTTTCCAGAGCTCTTATTAGCTTTCCAGAGCTCTTATTAGTTTCCCAGAGCTCTTATTAGCTTTCCAGAGCTCTTATTAGCTTTCCAGAGCTCTTATTAGCTTTCAGAGCTCTTATTAGCTTTCAGAGCTCTTATTAGCTTTCAGAGCTCTTATTAGCTTTCAGAGCTCTTATTAGCTTTCCAGAGCTCTTATTAGCTTTCAGAGCTCTTATTAGCTTTCAGAGCTCTTATTAGCTTTCAGAGCTCTTATTAGCTTTCAGAGCTCTTATTAGCTTTCCAGAGCTCTTATTAGCTTTCCAGAGCTCTTATCAGCTTTCAGAGCTCTTATTAGCTTTCCAGAGCTCTTATTAGCTTTCCAGAGCTCTTATTAGCTTTCCAGAGTTCTTATTAGCTTTCCAGAGTTCTTATTAGCTTTCCAGAGCTCTTATTAGCTTTCCAGAGCTCTTATTAGCTTTCCAGAGCTCTTATTAGCTTTCCAGAGCTCTTATTAGCTTTCAAGAGCTCTTATTAGCTTTCCAGAGCGCTTATTAGCTTTCAGAGCTCTTATTAGCTTTCCAGAGGTCTTATTAGCTTTCCAGAGCTTTTATTAGCTTTCCAGAGCTCTTATTAGCTTTCCAGAGCTCTTATTAGCTTTCAGAGCTCTTATTAGCTTTCAGAGCTCTTATTAGCTTCCAAAGCTCTTATTAGCTTTCCAGAGCTCTTATTAGCTTTCAGAGCTCTTATTAGCTTTCAGAGCTCTTATAAGCTTTCCAGAGCTCTTATTAGCTTTCCAGAGCTCTTATTAGCTTTCCAGAGCTCTTATTAGCTTTCCAGAGCTCTTATTATCTTTCAGAGCTCTTATTAGCTTTCCAGAGCTCTTATTAGCTTTCCAGATCTCTTATTAGCTTTCCAGAGCTCTTTTTAGCTTTCCAGAGCTCTTATTAGCTTTCCAGTGCTCTTATTAGCTTTCCAGAGCTTTTATTAGCTTTACAGAGCTCTTATTAGATTTCCAGAGCTCTTATTAGCTTTCCAGAGCTCTTATTAGCTTTACAGAGCTTTTATTAGCTTTACAGAGCTCTTATTAGCTTTACAGAGCTCTTATTAGCTTTCCAGAGCTCTTTTTAGCTTTCCAGAGCTCTTATTAGCTTTCCAGAGCTCTTATTAGCTTTCCAGAGCTCTTATTAGCTTTACAGAGCTCTTATTAGCTTTACAGAGCTTTTATTAGCTTTCCAGAGCTGTTATTCGCTTTCCAGAGCTCTTATTAGCTTTACAGAGCTTTTATTAGCTTTACAGAGCTCTTATTAGCTTTACAGAGCTCTTATTGACTTCCAAGAACTGTAACTCACTTTCATAGGTTGTTATTAGCTTCCAAGAGCTCTCATTAGCTTCAAAGAGCTCTCAATTTTCATGGGCTCTTATTAGCCTTCAAAAACTCTTATTAGCTTTCATGAGATCTTATTAGGTTTCAAGAGCTCTTATTAGATTCCAAGAACTCTTATTAGACTTCAACAACTCCTGGACCCTTTTTAGCTTACAAGAGTTTTTATTGGAATTCTAGACTCTTAGTAGTTTTCATGGGCTCTTATTAGTTGTCATGGGCTCTTATTAGTTGTCATGGGCTCTTATTAGTTGTCATGGGCTCTTATTATACTCCATGTGCTCTTATTAGCTATTAAAATGATTTTAATAGCTTCACAAGTTGTTATTAGATGGTTATGTAGCCAGATGGTTGTTATGTAGCCAGATGGTTGTTATGTAGCCAGATGGTTGTTATGTAGCCAGATGGTTGTTATGTAGCCAGATGGTTATGTTGCCAGATGGTTGTTATGTAGCCAGATGGTTGTTATGTAGCCAGATGGTTGTTATGTAGCCAGATGGTTATGTTGCCAGATGGTTATGTTGCCAGATGGTTATGTTGCCAGATGGTTATGTTGCCAGATGGTTATGTAGACAGATGGTTATGTTGCCAGATGGTTATGTTGCCAGATGGTTGCTATGTAGCCAGATGGTTGTTATGTAGCCAGATGGTAATGTAGACAGATGGTTATGTTGCCAGTTGGTTGTTATGTAGCCAGATGGTTGTTATGTAGCCAGATGGTTGTTATGTAGCCAGATGGTAGACTTCAACTCAACGCTACATTGCATTAAGTAATCAAAGGCCTCTCAATGATGCTATATAACACAAGTAATAATTTGTATATTAAGTAACCATCGCGTTCACAGGTCAAGTTCACGTTAGAAACTTGATGTTAAGTTACAGGAAATCAGGATATTTATGGGTCCCGGAGCTATGGAGGAGAAGTGCAGACCTGGGCTGTGGATGGTGCAGACCAGGGCTGTGGATGGTGCAGACCAGGGCTGTGGGTGGTGCAGACCAGGGCTGTGGATGGTGCAGACCAGGGCTGTGGGTGGTGCAGACCTGGGCTGTGGATGGTGCAGACCTGGGCTGTGGATGGTGCAGACCTGGGCTGTGGATGGTGCAGAACAGGGCTGTGGATGGTGCAGACCTGAGCTGTGGATGGTGCAGACCAGGGCTGTGGATGGTGCAGACCAGGGCTGTGGATGGTTCAGACCAGGGCTGTAGGTGGTG
Organism: Cherax quadricarinatus; assembly: GCF_038502225.1. Taxonomy (NCBI): domain Eukaryota; kingdom Metazoa; phylum Arthropoda; class Malacostraca; order Decapoda; family Parastacidae; genus Cherax; species Cherax quadricarinatus. The sequence goes on along the minus strand of NC_091378.1, from coordinate 17,405,225 downwards.
CAGACCTGGGCTGTGGATGGTGCAGACCAGGGATGTGGGTGGTGCAGACAAGGGCTTTGGATGGTGCAGACCAGGGCTGTGGATGGTGCAGACCAGGGCTGTGGATGGTTCAGACCAGGGCTGTAGGTGGTGCAGACCAGGGCTGAGGATGGTGCAGACCAGGGCTGTGCGTGGTGCAGACCAGGGCTGTGGATGGTGCAGACCTGGGCTGTGGATGGTGCAGACCAGGGCTGTGGGTGGTGCAGACCAGGGCTGTGGATGGTGCAGACCTGGGCTGTGGATGGTGCAGACCAGGGCTGTGGATGGTGCAGACCAGGGCTGTGGATGGTTCAGACCAGGGCTGTAGGTGGTGCAGACCAGGGCTGTGGATGGTGCAGACCAGGGCTGTGGGTGGTGCAGACAAGGGCTTTGGATGGTGCAGACCAGGGCTGTGGATGGTGCAGACCAGGGCTGTGGATGGTTCAGACCAGGGCTGTAGGTGGTGCAGACCAGGGCTGTGGATGGTGCAGACCAGGGCTGTGGGTGGTGCAGACAAGGGCTTCGGATGGTGCAGACCAGGGCTGTGGATGGTGCAGACCAGGGCTGTGGGTGGTGCAGACCAGGGCTGTGTATGGTGCAGACCAGGGCTGTGGATGGTGCAGACCAGGGCTGTGGATGGTTCAGACCAGGGCTGTAGGTGGTGCAGACCAGGGCTGTGGATGGTGCAGACCAGGGCTGTGGGTGGTGCAGACCAGGGCTTTGGATGGTGTAGACCAGGGTTATGGATGGTGCAGACCCGGGCTGTGGATGGTGCAGACCAGGGCTGTGGATGGTGCAGACCGGTGCTGTGGATGGTGCAGACCAGGGCTGTGGATGGTGCAGACCAGGGCTGTGGATGGTGCAGACCTGGGCTGTGGATGGTGCAGACCAGCGCTGTGGATGGTGCAGACCAAGGATGTGGATTGTGCAGACCTAGGCTGTGGATGGTGCAGACCAGGGCTGTGCATGGTGCAGACCAGGGCTGTGGATGGTGCAGACCTAGGCTGTGGATGGTGCAGACCAGGGTAGTGGATGGTGCAGACCAGGGCTGTGGATGGTGAAGACCAGAGCTGTGGATGGTGCAGACCAGGGCTGTGGATGGTGCAGACCAGGGCTGTGGCTGGTGTAGACCAGGGCTGTGGATGGTGCAGACCAGGGCTATGGATGGTGCAGACCAGGGCTGTGGATGGTGCAGACCACGGCTGTGGATGGTGCAGTCCTGGGCTGTGGATAGTAAACACCAGGGCTGTGGATGGTGTAGACCAGGGCTGTGGATGGTGCAGACCAGGGCTGTGGATGGTGCAGACCAGGGCTGTGGATGATGAAAACCTGGGCTGTGGATGGTGCAGACCAGGGCTATGGATGGTGCAGACCAGGGCTGTGGATGGTGCAGACCACGGCTGTGGATGGTGCAGTCCTGGGCTGTGGGTGGTGCAGATCAGGGCTTTGGATGGTGTAGACCAGGGCTGTGGATGGTGCAGACCAGGGCTGTGGATGGTGCAGAACAGGGCTGAGGATGGTGCAGACCAGGGCTGTGGATGGTGCAGACCACGGCTGTGGATGGTGAAGACCTGGGCTGTGTGTGGTGCAGACCAGGGCTTTGGATGGCGCAGACCAGGGCTGTGGATGGTGCAGACCAGGGCTGTGGATGGTGTAGACCAGGGCTGTGAATGGTGCAGACAAGGGATGTGGATGGTGCAGACCAGGGCTGTGGATGATGCAGACCTGGGCTGTGGATGGTGCAGACCTGGGCTGTGGATGGTGCAGACCAGGGCTGTGGATGGTGCAGACCAGGGCTGTGGATGGTGCAGACCAGGGCTGTGGATGGTGCAGACCTGGGCTGTGGATGGTGCAGACCTGGGCAGTGGATGGTGCAGACCATGGCTGTGGATGGTGCAGACCAGAGCTGTGGATGGTGCAGAAAAGGGTTGTGGATGGTGCAGACCTGGGCTGTGGATGGTGCAGACCAGGGCTGTGGATGGTGCAGACCTGGGCTGTGGATGGTGCAGACCAGGGCTGTGGATGGTGCAGATCAGGGCTGTGGCTGGTGCAGACCAGGGCTGTGGATGGTGCAGACCAGGGCTGTGGATGGTGCAGACCAGGGCTGTGGATGGTGCAGACCAGGGCCGTGGATGGTGCAGACCAGGGCTGTGGATGGTGCAGACCAGGGCTGTGGATAGTGCACACCAGGGCTGTGGATGGTGTAGACCAGGGCAGTGGATGGTGCAGACTAGGGCTGTGGATGGTGCAGACCAAGGCTGTGGATGATGAAGACCTGGGCTGTGGATGGTGCAGACCAGGGCTGAGGATGGTGCAGACCAGGGCTGTGGATGGTGCAGACCAGGGCTATGGATGGTGCAGACCACGGCTGTGGATGGTGCAGACCTGGGCTGTGGGTGGTGCAGATCAGGGCTTTGGATGGTGCAGACCAGGGCTGTGGATGGTGCAGACCAGGGCTGTGGATGGTGCAGACCAAGGCTGAGGATGGTGCAGACCAGGGCTGTGGACGGTGCAGACCACGGCTGTGGATGGTGCAGACCTGGGCTGTGGGTGGTTCAGACCAGGGCTTTAGAAGGTGCAGACCAGGGCTGTGGATGGTGCAGACTAGGGCTGTGGATGGTGTAGACCAGGGCTGTGGATGATGCAGACCAGGGCTGTGGATTGTGCAGACCAGGGCTGTGGATGATGCAGACCTGGGCTGTGGATGGTGCAGACCTGGGCTGTGGATGGTGCAGACCAGGGCTGTGGATGATGCAGACCAGGGCTGTGGATGGTGCAGACCAGGGCTGTGGATGATGCAGACCTGGGCTGTGGATGGTGCAGACTTGGGCTGTGTATGGTGCAGATCAGGGCTGTGGATGGTGCAGACCTGTGCTGTGGATGGTGCAGACCAAGGCTGTGGATGGTGCAGACCAGGGCTATGAATGGTACAGACCAGGGCTGTGTATGGTGCAGACATGGGCTGTGGATGGTGCAGACCAGGGCTGTGGATGATGCAGACCTGGGCTGTGGATGGTGCAGACCTGGGCTGTGGATGGTGCAGACCAGGGCTGTGGATGATGCAGACCTGGGCTGAGGATGGTGCAGACCAGGGCTGTGGATGGTGCAGACCAGAGCTGTGGATGGTGCAGACCAGGGCTGAGGATGGTGCAGACCAGGGCTGTGGATGATGCAGACCACGGCTGTGGATGGTGCAGACCTGGGCTGTGGGTGGTGCAGACCAGGGTTTTGGATGGTGCAGACCAGGGCTGTGGATGGTGCAGACCAGGGCTGTGGATGGTGCAGACGAAGGATGTGGATGGTGCAGACCAGGGCTGTAGATGGCGCAGACCAGTTCTGTGGATGGTGCAGACCGGGGCTGTGGATGGTGCAGACCTGGGCTGTGGATGGTGCAGACCAGGGCTGTGCATGGTGCAGACCAGGGCTGTGGATGGTGCAGACCTAGGCTGTGGATGGTGCAGACCAGGGTAGTGGATGGTGCAGACCAGGGCTGTGGATGGTGCAGACCAGAGCTGAGGATGGTGCAGACCAGGGCTGTGGATGGTGCAGACCAGGGCTGTGGCTGGTGCAGACTAGGGCTGTGGATGGTGCAGACCAGGGCTGTGGATAGTGCAGACCAGGGCTGTGGATGGTGTAGACCAGGGCTGTGGATGGTGCAGACCAGGGCAGTGGATGATGAAGTCTTGGGCTGTGGATGGTGCAGACCAGGGCTGTGGATGGTGCAGACCAGGGCTGTGGATGGTGCAGACCAGGGCAGTGGATGGTGCAGACCACGGGTCGTGGATGGTGCAGACCTGGACTGTGGGTGGTGCAGATCAGGGCTTTGGATGGTGCAGACCAGGGCTGTGGATGGTGCAGACCAGGGCTGTGGATGTTGCAGACCAAGGCTGAGGATGGTGCAGACCAGGGCTGTGGATGGTGCAGATCACGGCTGTGGATGGTGCAGACCTGGGCTGTGGGTGGTGCAGACCAGGGCTTTGGATGGTGCAGACCAGGGCTGTGGATGGTGCAGACCAAGGATGTGGATGGTGTAGACCAGGGCTGTGGATGGTGCACACCAGGGCAGTGGATTGTGCAGACCAGGGCTGTGGATGATGCAGACCTGGGCTGTGGATGGTGCAGACCTGGGCTGTGGATGGTGCAGACCAGGGCTGTGGATGGTGCAGACCAGGGCTGTGGATGGTGCAGACCAGGGCTGTGAATGATGCAGACCTGGGCTGTGGATGGTGCAGACCTAGGCTGTGGATGGTGCAGACCAGGGCTGTGGATGGTGCAGACCTGTGCTGTGGATGGTGCAGACCAAGGCCGTGGATGGTGCAGACCACGGCTATGAATGGTACAGACCAGGGCTGTGTATGGTGCAGACCTGGGCTGTGGATGGTACAGACCAGGGCTGTGGATAGTGCAGACCAGGGCTGTGGATGGTGTAGACCAGGGCTGTGGATGGTGCAGACCAGGGCTGTTGATGATGAAGTCTTGGGCTGTGGATGGTGCAGACCAGGGCTGTGGATGGTGCAGACCAGGGCTGTGGATGGTGCAGAACAAAGCTGTGGATGGTGCAGACCACGGCTGTTGAAGGTGCAGACCTGGGCTGTGGGTGGTGCAGATCAGGGCTTTGGATGGTGCAGACCAGGGCTGTGGATGGTGCAGACCAGGGCTGTGGATGGTGCAGACCAAGGCTGAGGATGGTGCAGACCAGGGCTGTGGATGGTGCAGATCACGGCTGTGGATGGTGCAGACCTGGGCTGTGGGTGGTGCAGACGAGGGCTTTGGATGGTGCAGACCAGGGCTGTGGATGGTGCAGACCAAGGCTGTGGATGGTGTAGACCAAGGCTGTGGATGGTGCAGACCAGGGCTGTGGATGGTGCAGACCAGGGCTGTGGATGATGCAGACCTGGGCTGTGGATGGTGCAGACCTGGGCTGTGGATGGTGCAGACCAGGGCTGTGGATGGTGCAGACCAGCGCTGTGGATGGTGCAGACCAGGGCTGTGGATGATGCAGACATGGGCTGTGGATGGTGCAGACCTGGGCTGTGGATGGTACAGACCAGGGCTGTGGATGGTGTAGGCCAGGGCTGTGGATGGTGGAGACCAGGGCTGTGGATGGTGCAGACCAGGGCTGTGGATGATGAAGACCTGGGCTGTGGATGGTACAGACCAGGGCTGTGGATGGTGCAGACAAGGGCTGTGGATGGTGCAGACGAGGGCTGTGGATGGTGCAGACCACGGCTGTGGGTGGTGCAGATCAGGGCTTTGGATGGTGCAGTCCAGGGCTGTGGATGGTGCAGACCAGGGCTGTGGATGGTGCAGACCAGGGCTGAGGATGGTGCAGACCAGGGCTGTGGATGGTGCAGACCACGGCTGTGGATGTTGCAGACCTGGGCTGTGGGTGGTGCAGACCAGGGCTTTGGATGGTGCAGACCAGGGCTGTGGATGGTGCAGATCAGGGCTGTGGATGGTGTAGACCAGGGTTGTGGATGGTGCAGACCAGGGCTGTGGATGGTGCAGACCAGGGCTGTGCATGATGCAGAACTGGGCTGTGGATGGTGCAGACCAGGGCTGTGGATGGTGCAGACCGGTGCTGTGGATGGTGCAGACCAGGGCTGTGGATGGTGCAGACCAGGGCTGTGGATGGTGCAGACCTGGGCTGTGGATGGTGCAGACCAGGGCTGTGGATGGTGCAGACCAAGGCTGTGGATTGTGCAGACCTGGGCTGTGGATGGTGCAGACCAGGGCTGTGCATGGTGCAGACCAGGGCTGTGGATGGTGCAGACCTAGGCTGTGGATGGTGCAGACCAGGGTAGTGGATGGTGCAGACCAGGGCTGTGGATGGTGAAGACCAGAGCTGTGGATGGTGCAGACCAGGGCTGTGGATGGTGCAGACCAGGGCTGTGGCTGGTGCAGACCAGGGCTGTGGCTGGTGCAGATAAGACCTGTGGATGGTGCAGACCAGGGCTATGGATGGTGCAGACAAGGGCTGTGGATAGTAAACACCAGGGCTGTGGATGGTGTAGACCAGGGCTGTGGATGGTGCAGACCAGGGCTGTGGATGGTGCAGACCAGGGCTGTGGATGATGAAAACCTGGGCTGTGGATGGTGCATACCAGGGCTATGGATGGTGCAGACCAGGGCTGTGGATGGTGCAGACAAGGGCTGTGGATAGTAAACACCAGGGCTGTGGATGGTGGAGACCAGGGCTGTGGATGGTGCAGACCAGGGCTGTGGATGGTGCAGACCAGGGCTGTGGATGATGAAAACCTGGGCTGTGGATGGTGCATACCAGGGCTATGGATGGTGCAGACCAGGGCTGTGGATGGTGCAGACCACGGCTGTGGATGGTGCAGTCCTGGGCTGTGGGTGGTGCAGATCAGGGCTTTTGATGGTGCAGACCAGGGCTGTGGATGGTGCAGACCAGGGCTGTGGATGGTGCAGAACAGGGCTGAGGATGGTGCAGTCCAAGGCTGTGGATGGTGCAGACCACGGCTGTGGATGGTGCAGACCTGGGCTGTGTGTGGTGCAGACCAGGGCTTTGGATGGCGCAGACCAGGGCTGTGGATGGTGCAGACCAGGGCTGTGGATGGTGTAGACCAGGGCTGTGAATGGTGCAGACCAGGGCTGTGGATGATGCAGACCTGGGCTGTGGATGGTGCAGACCTGGGCTGTGGATGGTGCAGATCAGGGCTGTGGATGGTGCAGACCAGGGCTGTGGATGGTGCAGACCAGGGCTGTGGATGATGCAGACCTGGGCTGTGGATGGTGCAGACCTGGGCAGTGGATGGTGCAGACCATGGCTGTGGATGGTGCAAACCAGAGCTGTGGATGGTGCAGACCAGGGTTGTGGATGGTGCAGACCAGGGGATTGGCTGGTGCAGACCAGGGCTGTGGCTGGTGCAGACCAGGGCTGTGGATGGTGCAGACCAGGGCTGTGGATGGTGCAGACCAGGGCTGTGGATGGTGCAGACCAGGGCTGTGGATAGTGCACACCAGGGCTGTGGATGGTGTAGACCAGGGCAGTGGATGGTGCAGACTAGGGCTGTGGATGGTGCAGACCAGAGCTGTGGATGATGAAGACCTGGGCTGTGGATGGGGCAGACCAGGGCTGAGGATGGTGCAGACCAGGGCTGTGGATGCAGACCAGGGCTATGGATGGTGCAGACCACGGCTGTGGATGGTGCAGACCTGGGCTGTGGGTGGTGCAGATCAGGGCTTTGGATGGTGCAGACCAGGGCTGTGGATGGTGCAGACCAGGGCTGTGGATGGTGCAGACCAAGGCTGAGGATGGTGCAGACCAAGGCTGTGGACGGTGCAGACCACGGCTGTGGATGGTGCAGACCTGGGCTATGGGTGGTTCAGACCAGGGCTTTGGAAGGTGCAGACCAGGGCTGTGGATGGTGCAGACTAGGGCTGTGGATGGTGTAGACCAGGGCTGTGGATGATGCAGGCCAGGGCTGTGGATTGTGCAGACCAGGGCTGTGGATGATGCAGACCTGGGCTGTGGATGGTGCAGACCTGGGCTGTGGATGGTGCAGACCAGGGCTGTGGATGGTGCAGACCAAAACTGTGGATGGTGCAGACCAGGGCTGTGGATGATGCAGACCTGGGCTGTGGATGGTGCAGACTTGGGCTGTGTATGGTGCAGATCAGGGCTGTGGATGGTGCAGACCTGTGCTGTGGATGGTGCAGACCAAGGCTGTGGATGGTGCAGACCAGGGCTATGAATGGTACAGACCAGGGCTGTGTATGGTGCAGACATGGGCTGTGGATGGTGCAGACCAGGGCTGCGGATGATGCAGACCTGGGCTGTGGATGGTGCAGACCTGGGCTGTGGATGGTGCAGACCAGGGCTGTGGATGATGCAGACCTGGGCTGAGGATGGTGCAGACCAGGGCTGTGGATGGTGCAGACCAGAGCTGTGGATGGTGCAGACCAGGGCTGAGGATGGTGCAGACCAGGGCTGTGGATGATGCAGACCACGGCTGTGGATGGTGCAGACCTGGGCTGTGGGTGGTGCAGACCAGGGCTTTGGATGGTGCAGACCAGGGCTGTAGATGGTGCAGACCAGGGCTGTGGATGGTGCAGACGAAGGATGTGGATGGTGCAGACCAGGGCTGTAGATGGTGCAGACCAGTTCTGTGGATGGTGCAGACCGGGGCTGTGGATGGTGCAGACCTGGGCTGTGGATGGTGCAGACCAGGGCTGTGCATGGTGCAGACCAGGGCTGTGTATGTTGCAGACCTAGGCTGTGGATTGTGCAGACCAGGGTAGTGGATGGTGCAGACCAGGGCTGTGGATGGTGCAGACCAGAGCTGTGGATTGTGCAGACCAGGGCTGTGGATGGTGCAAACCAGGGCTGTGGCTGGTGCAGACCAGGGCTGTGGATGGTGCAGACCAGGGCTGTGGATAGTGCAGACCAGGGCTGTGGATGGTGTAGACCAGGGCTGTGGATGGTGCAGACCAGGGCTGTGGATCGTGCAGACCAGGGCAGTGGATGATGAAGTCTTGGGCTGTGGATGGTGCAGACCAGGGCTGTGGATTGTGCAGACCAGGGCTGTGGATGGTGCAGGCCAGGGCAGTGGATGGTGCAGACCACGGGTCGTGGATGGTGCAGACCTGGGCTGTGGGTGGTGCAGAACAGGGCTCTGGATGGTGCAGACCAGGGATGTGGATGGTGCAGACCAGGGCTGTGGATGTTGCAGACCAAGGCTGAGGATGGTGCAGACCAGGGCTGTGGATGGTGCAGATCACGGCTGTGGATGGTGCAGACCTGGGCTGTGGGTGGTGCAGACCAGGGATTTGGATGGTGCAGACCAGGGCTGTGGATGGTGCAGACCAAGGATGTGGATGGTGTAGACCAGGGCTGTGGATGGTGCACACCAGGGCTGTGGATGGTGCAGACCAGGGCTGTGGATGATGCAGACCTGGGCTGTGGATGGTGCAGACCTGGGCTGTGGATGGTGCAGACCAGGGCTGTGAATGGTGCAGACCAGGGCTGTGGATGGTGCAGACCAGGGCTGTGAATGATGCAGACCTGGGCTGTGGATGGTGCAGACCTGGGCTGTGGATGGTGCAGACCAGGGCTGTGGATGGTGCAGACCTGTGCTGTGGATGGTGCAGACCAAGGCCGTGGATGGTGCAGACCATGGCTATGAATGGTACAGACCAGGGCTGTGTATGGTGCAGCCCTGGGCTGTGGATGGTACAGACCAGGGCTGTGGATAGTGCAGACCAGGGCTGTGGATGGTGTAGACCAGGGCTGTGGATGGTGCAGACCTGGGCTGTGGATGGTGCAGACCAGGGCTGTGGATGGTGCAGACCAGGGCTGTGGATGGTGCAGACCAGGGCTTTGGATAGTGCAGACCAGGGCTGTGGATGGTGTAGACCAGGGCTGTGGATGGTGCAGACCAGGGCTGTGGATGGTGCAGACCAGGGCTGTGGATGGTGCAGACCTGGGCTGTGGATGGTGCAGACCAGGGCTGTGGATGGTGCAGACCTGGGCTGTGGCTGGTGCAGACCAGGGCTGTGGATGGTGCAGACCAGGGCTGTGGATTGTGCAGACCAGGGTTGTGGATTGTGCAGACCTGGGCTGTATATGGTGCAGACATGGGCTGTGGATGGTGCAGACCAGGGCTGTGCATGGTGCAGACCAGGGCTGTGGATGGTGCAGACGTGGGATGTGGAGGGTGCAGACCAGGGCAGTGGATGATGCAGACCAGGGCTGTGGATGGTGCAGACCAGGGCTGTGGATGGTGCAGACCAGGGCTGTGGATGGTGCAGACCAGGGCTGTGGCTGGTGCAGACCAGGGCTGTGGTTGGTGCAATCCAGGCTGTGGATGGTGCAGACCAGGGCTGAGGATAGTGCACACCAGGGCTGTGGATGGTGCAGACCAGAGTTGTGGATGGTGCAGACCAGGGCTGTGGATGGTGCAGACCAGGGCTGTGGATGGTGAAGACCAGGGCTGTGGATTGTGCAGTCCAGGGCTGTGGATGGTGCAGACCAGGGCTGTGGATGGTGCAGACCAGGGCTGTGGATGGTGCAGACCAGAGCTGTGGATGGTGCAGACCAGGGCTGTGGATGGTGCAGACCAGGGCTGTGGATAGTGCACAACAGGGCTGTGGATGGTGCAGACCAGGGCTGTGGATGGTGCAGACCAGGGATGTGGATAGTGCAGACCAGGGCCGTGGATGGTGAAGACCTGGGCTGTGGATGGTGCAGACCAGAGTTGTGGATGGTGCAGACCTGTGCTGTGGATGGTGCAGACCAGGGCTGTGGATAGTGCAGACCAGGGCTGTGGATGGTGTAGACCAGGGCTGTGGATGGTGCAGACCAGGGCTGTGGATGATGAAGTCTTGGGCTGTGGATGGTGCAGACCAGGGCTGTGGATGGTGCAGACCAGGGCTGTGGATGGTGCAGACCAGGGCTGTGGATGGTGCAGACCACGGCTGTGGAAGGTGCAGACCTGGGCTGTGGGTGGTGCAGATCAGGGCTTTGGATGGTGCAGACCAGGGCTGTGGATGGTGCAGACCAGGGCTGTGGATGGTGCAGACCAAGGCTGAGGATGGTGCAGACCAGGGCTGTGGATGGTGCAGATCACGGCTGTGGATGGTGCAGACCTGGGCTGTGGGTGGTGCAGACCAGGGCTTTGGATGGTGCAGACCAGGGCTGTGGATTGTGCAGACCAAGGCTGTGGATGGTGTAGACCAGGGCTGTGGATGGTGCAGACCAGGGCTGTGGATGGTGCAGACCAGGGCAGTGGATGATGCAGATCTGGGCTGTGGATGGTGCAGACCTGGGCTGTGGATGGTGCAGACAAAGGCTGTGGATGCTGCAGACCAGCGCTGTGGATGGTGCAGACCAGGGCTGTGGATGATGCAGACCTGGGCTGTGGATGGTGCAGACCTGGGCTGTGGATTGTGCAGACCAGGGCTGTGGATGGTTTAGACCAGGGCTGTGGATGGTGCAGACCAGGGCTGTGGATGGTGCAGACCAGGGCTGTGGATGATGAAGACCTGGGCTGTGGATGGTACAGACCAGGGCTGTGGATGGTGCAGACCAGGGCTGTGGATGGTGCAGACGAGGGCTGTGGATGGTGCAGACCACGGCTGTGGTTGGTGCAGACCTGGGCTGTGGGTGGTGCAGATCAGGGCTTTGGATGGTGCAGACCAGGGCTGTGGATTGTGCAGACCTGGGCTGTGGATGGTGCAGACCAGCGCTGTGGATGATGCAGACCTGGGCTGTGGATGGTGCAGACCTGGGCTGTGGATGGTGCAGACCAGGGCTGTGGATGGTGCAGACCTGTGCTGTGGATGGTGCAGACCAAGGCTGTGGATGGTGCAGACCAGGGCTGTGGATGGTGCAGACCAGGGCTGAGGATGGTGCAGACCTGAGCTGTGGATGGTGCAGATCAGGGCTGTGGATGGTGCAGACCAGGGCTATGGATGGTGCAGATCTGAGCTGTGGATGGTGCAGACCAGGGCTGTGGATGGTGCAGACCAAGGCTGTGGATGGTGCAGACCTGGGCTGTGGATGGTGCAGACCAGGGCAGTGGATGGTGCAGACCAACGCTGTCGATGGTGCAGACCAGGGCTGTGGATGGTGCAAACCAGGGCTGTGGATGGTGCAGACCAGGGCTGTGGCTGGTGCAGACCAGGGCTGTGGCTGGTGCAGACCAGGGCTGTGGCTGGTGCAGACCAGGGCTGTGGTTGGTAAAGACCTGGGCTGTGGATGGCGCAGACCAGGGCTGTGGATGGTGCAGACCAGGGCTGTGGATGGTGCAGACCAGGGCTGTGGATGGTGCAGACCAGGGCTGTGGATGGTGCAGACCAGGGCTGTGGATGGTGCAGACTTGGGCTGTGAATGGTGGAGACCTGGGCTGTGGATGGTGCAGACCAGGGCTGTGGATGGTGCAGACCAGGGCTGTGGATGGTGCAGACCAGGGCTGTGGATGGTGTAGACCAGGGCTGTGGATGGTGCAGACCAGGGTTGTGGATGGTGCAGACCAGGGCTGTGGATGGTTCAGACCAGGGCTGTGGATGGTGCAGACCTGTGCTGTGGATGGTGCAGACCTGGGCTGTGGATGGTTCAGACCAGTGCTGTGGATGGTGCAGACCTGTGCTGTGGATGGTGCAGTCCAATGCTGTGGATGGTGCAGACCAGGGCAATGGATGGTGCAGACCAGGGCTGTGGATGGTGCAGGCCAGGGCTGTGGATGGTGCAGACCAGGGCTGTGGATGATGCAGACCTGGGCTGTGGATGGTGCAGACCAGGGCCGTGAATGGTGCAGACCTGTGCTGTGGATGGTGGACCAAGGCTTTGGATGGTGCAGACCAGGGCTGTGGATGGTGCAGACCAGGGCTGTGGATGGTGCAGACCTGGGCTGTGGATGGTGCAGACCAGGGCTGTGGATGGTGCAGACCTGGGCTGTGGCTGGTGCACACCAGGGCTGTGGATGGTGCAGACCAGGGCTGTGGATTGTGCAGACCAGGGTTGTGGATGGTGCAGACCTGGGCTGTTTATGGTGCAGACATGGGCTGTGGATGGTGCAGACCAGGGCTGTGGATGGTGCAGACCAGGGCTGTGGATGGTGCAGACCAGGGCTGTGGTTGGTGCAATCCAGGGCTGTGGATGGTGCAGACCAGGGCTGAGGATATTGCACACCAGGGCTGTGGATGGTGCAGACCAGAGTTGTGGATGGTGCAGACCAGGGCTGTGGATGGTGCAGACCAGGGCTGTGGATGGTGAAGACCAGGGCTGTGGATGGTGCAGACCAGGGATGTGGATAGTGCAGACCAGGGCCGTGGATGGTGAAGACTTGGGCTGTGGATGGTGGAGACCAGGGCTGTGGATGGTGCAGACCAGGGCTGTGGATGATGCAGACCAGGGCTGTGGATGGTGCGGACCACGGCTGTGGATGGTGCAGACCTGGGCTGTGGGTGGTGCAGACCAGGGCTTTGGATGGTGCAGACCAGGGCTGTGGATGGTGCAGACCAGGGCTGTGGATGGTGCAGACCAGGGCTTTGGATGGTGCAGACCAGGGCTGTGGATGGTGCAGACCAGGGCTGTGGATGGTGCAGACCAGGGCTGAGGATGGTGCAGACCACGGCTGTGGATGGTTCAGACCCGGGCTGTGGATGATGCAGACCAGGGCTGTGGATGGTGCAGACCAGGGCTGTGGATGGTGCAGGCCAGGGCTGTGCATGATGCAGACCTGGGCTGTGGATGGTGCGGACCTAGGCTGTGGATGGTGCAGACCAGGGCTGTGGATGGTGCAGCCCAGTGCTGTGGATGGTGCAGACCAAGGCTGTTGATTGTGCAGACCAGGGCTATGGATGGTACAGACCAGGGCTGTGGGTGGTGCAGACCTGAGCTGTGGATGGTGCAGACCAGGGCTGTGGATGATGCAGACCTGGGCTGTGGGTGGTGCAGACCTGAGCTGTGGATGGTGCAGACCAGGGCTGTGGATGATGCAGACCAGGGCTGTGGCTGGTGCAGACCAGGGCTGTGGTTGGTGCAATCCAGGCTGTGGATGGTGCAGACCAGGGCTGAGGATAGTGCACACCAGGGCTGTGGATGGTGCAGACCAGAGTTGTGGATGGTGCAGACCAGGGCTGTGGATGGTGCAGACCAGGGCTGTGGATGGTGAAGACCAGGGCTGTGGATTGTGCAGTCCAGGGCTGTGGATGGTGCAGACCAGGGCTGTGGATGGTGCAGACCAGGGCTGTGGATGGTGCAGACCAGAGCTGTGGATGGTGCAGACCAGGGCTGTGGATGGTGCAGACCAGGGCTGTGGATAGTGCACAACAGGGCTGTGGATGGTGCAGACCAGGGCTGTGGATGGTGCAGACCAGGGATGTGGATAGTGCAGACCAGGGCCGTGGATGGTGAAGACCTGGGCTGTGGATGGTGCAGACCAGAGTTGTGGATGGTGCAGACCTGTGCTGTGGATGGTGCAGACCAGGGCTGTGGATAGTGCAGACCAGGGCTGTGGATGGTGTAGACCAGGGCTGTGGATGGTGCAGACCAGGGCTGTGGATGATGAAGTCTTGGGCTGTGGATGGTGCAGACCAGGGCTGTGGATGGTGCAGACCAGGGCTGTGGATGGTGCAGACCAGGGCTGTGGATGGTGCAGACCACGGCTGTGGAAGGTGCAGACCTGGGCTGTGGGTGGTGCAGATCAGGGCTTTGGATGGTGCAGACCAGGGCTGTGGATGGTGCAGACCAGGGCTGTGGATGGTGCAGACCAAGGCTGAGGATGGTGCAGACCAGGGCTGTGGATGGTGCAGATCACGGCTGTGGATGGTGCAGACCTGGGCTGTGGGTGGTGCAGACCAGGGCTTTGGATGGTGCAGACCAGGGCTGTGGATTGTGCAGACCAAGGCTGTGGATGGTGTAGACCAGGGCTGTGGATGGTGCAGACCAGGGCTGTGGATGGTGCAGACCAGGGCAGTGGATGATGCAGATCTGGGCTGTGGATGGTGCAGACCTGGGCTGTGGATGGTGCAGACAAAGGCTGTGGATGCTGCAGACCAGCGCTGTGGATGGTGCAGACCAGGGCTGTGGATGATGCAGACCTGGGCTGTGGATGGTGCAGACCTGGGCTGTGGATTGTGCAGACCAGGGCTGTGGATGGTTTAGACCAGGGCTGTGGATGGTGCAGACCAGGGCTGTGGATGGTGCAGACCAGGGCTGTGGATGATGAAGACCTGGGCTGTGGATGGTACAGACCAGGGCTGTGGATGGTGCAGACCAGGGCTGTGGATGGTGCAGACGAGGGCTGTGGATGGTGCAGACCACGGCTGTGGTTGGTGCAGACCTGGGCTGTGGGTGGTGCAGATCAGGGCTTTGGATGGTGCAGACCAGGGCTGTGGATTGTGCAGACCTGGGCTGTGGATGGTGCAGACCAGCGCTGTGGATGATGCAGACCTGGGCTGTGGATGGTGCAGACCTGGGCTGTGGATGGTGCAGACCAGGGCTGTGGATGGTGCAGACCTGTGCTGTGGATGGTGCAGACCAAGGCTGTGGATGGTGCAGACCAGGGCTGTGGATGGTGCAGACCAGGGCTGAGGATGGTGCAGACCTGAGCTGTGGATGGTGCAGATCAGGGCTGTGGATGGTGCAGACCAGGGCTATGGATGGTGCAGATCTGAGCTGTGGATGGTGCAGACCAGGGCTGTGGATGGTGCAGACCAAGGCTGTGGATGGTGCAGACCTGGGCTGTGGATGGTGCAGACCAGGGCAGTGGATGGTGCAGACCAACGCTGTCGATGGTGCAGACCAGGGCTGTGGATGGTGCAAACCAGGGCTGTGGATGGTGCAGACCAGGGCTGTGGCTGGTGCAGACCAGGGCTGTGGCTGGTGCAGACCAGGGCTGTGGCTGGTGCAGACCAGGGCTGTGGTTGGTAAAGACCTGGGCTGTGGATGGCGCAGACCAGGGCTGTGGATGGTGCAGACCAGGGCTGTGGATGGTGCAGACCAGGGCTGTGGATGGTGCAGACCAGGGCTGTGGATGGTGCAGACCAGGGCTGTGGATGGTGCAGACTTGGGCTGTGTATGGTGGAGACCTGGGCTGTGGATGGTGCAGACCAGGGCTGTGGATGGTGCAGACCAGGGCTGTGGATGGTGCAGACCAGGGCTGTGGATGGTGTAGACCAGGGCTGTGGATGGTGCAGACCAGGGTTGTGGATGGTGCAGACCAGGGCTGTGGATGGTTCAGACCAGGGCTGTGGATGGTGCAGACCTGTGCTGTGGATGGTGCAGACCTGGGCTGTGGATGGTTCAGACCAGTGCTGTGGATGGTGCAGACCTGTGCTGTGGATGGTGCAGTCCAATGCTGTGGATGGTGCAGACCAGGGCAATGGATGGTGCAGACCAGGGCTGTGGATGGTGCAGGCCAGGGCTGTGGATGGTGCAGACCAGGGCTGTGGATGATGCAGACCTGGGCTGTGGATGGTGCAGACCAGGGCCGTGAATGGTGCAGACCTGTGCTGTGGATGGTGGACCAAGGCTTTGGATGGTGCAGACCAGGGCTGTGGATGGTGCAGACCAGGGCTGTGGATGGTGCAGACCTGGGCTGTGGATGGTGCAGACCAGGGCTGTGGATGGTGCAGACCTGGGCTGTGGCTGGTGCACACCAGGGCTGTGGATGGTGCAGACCAGGGCTGTGGATTGTGCAGACCAGGGTTGTGGATGGTGCAGACCTGGGCTGTTTATGGTGCAGACATGGGCTGTGGATGGTGCAGACCAGGGCTGTGGATGGTGCAGACCAGGGCTGTGGATGGTGCAGACCAGGGCTGTGGTTGGTGCAATCCAGGGCTGTGGATGGTGCAGACCAGGGCTGAGGATATTGCACACCAGGGCTGTGGATGGTGCAGACCAGAGTTGTGGATGGTGCAGACCAGGGCTGTGGATGGTGCAGACCAGGGCTGTGGATGGTGAAGACCAGGGCTGTGGATGGTGCAGACCAGGGATGTGGATAGTGCAGACCAGGGCCGTGGATGGTGAAGACTTGGGCTGTGGATGGTGGAGACCAGGGCTGTGGATGGTGCAGACCAGGGCTGTGGATGATGCAGACCAGGGCTGTGGATGGTGCGGACCACGGCTGTGGATGGTGCAGACCTGGGCTGTGGGTGGTGCAGACCAGGGCTTTGGATGGTGCAGACCAGGGCTGTGGATGGTGCAGACCAGGGCTGTGGATGGTGCAGACCAGGGCTTTGGATGGTGCAGACCAGGGCTGTGGATGGTGCAGACCAGGGCTGTGGATGGTGCAGACCAGGGCTGAGGATGGTGCAGACCACGGCTGTGGATGGTTCAGACCCGGGCTGTGGATGATGCAGACCAGGGCTGTGGATGGTGCAGACCAGGGCTGTGGATGGTGCAGGCCAGGGCTGTGCATGATGCAGACCTGGGCTGTGGATGGTGCGGACCTAGGCTGTGGATGGTGCAGACCAGGGCTGTGGATGGTGCAGCCCAGTGCTGTGGATGGTGCAGACCAAGGCTGTGGATTGTGCAGACCAGGGCTATGGATGGTACAGACCAGGGCTGTGGGTGGTGCAGACCTGAGCTGTGGATGGTGCAGACCAGGGCTGTGGATGATGCAGACCTGGGCTGTGGATGGTGCAGACCTGGGCTGAGGATGGTGCAGACCAGTGCTGTGGATGTCGCAGACCAAGGCTGTGGATGGTGCAGACAAGGGCTGTGGATGGTGCAGACCTGAGCTATGGATGGTTCAGACCAGGGCTGTGGATGGTGCAGACCAGGGCTATGGATGGTGCAGAACTGGGCTGTGGATGGTGCAGACCAGGGCTGTGGATGGTGCAGACCAAGGCTGTGGATGGTGCGGACCTGGGCTGTGGATGGTGCAGACCAGGGCAGTGGATGGTTGTTACGCGCCCCTACTTCACTCCATTATATACAAAAATAAAAGGCCTGGTTAAAATAAGTTCTGTAATAATATATCGCGAACCACTTTATTACTAGCTAGATAAAGCAGGTTCGACTATATATTATTATCGGGTACAGTATGAATCAAAAGTACTCTCATTGTATTATATTGTATATTATATCTTTCCCCATGATTATTATAACTATAATATTATATTATATTATTATTAGGTTAGGTATTACGAATGTGTAACCACTACTGTAGTGACCAATTGGTGGTTCTAGAATTGACGCCACGCGTCGCCTTCTGGCAGAGCTGAAGTCTGACTATGAAGTAGTTGAGTGAGTCAGTCAGCTCCTAGCTCTGACTCGGTACGGGTCTTCAACCCAAAGCTCCTAGCTTAAACTAAAACTTTATACAAAGTCTTGCCTTTGCCATTAGTCTGGTAATTCATGTCACTTATAAAAGATAACTATTTCGTTACCCTAGACCTTTCTAAAAGAGTAGATTATTAATTGAAATTATTTTATCATACTCTGTTAATGAGAATTTGAACTTAAGATTGGGTTTCTTGCTGTATAGTGTTTCATTTATAATTACTTGTGGTTATTTTAATTCACTAACCAAATACCAATGAAGCTAAATGATTGGTAATAAAATAAAGCTAACAAAAAAAATGGAGTTATTTGTGCCCCTATTGTTACGGTGAAGATTAAGTCGTAACAAATGGGTTGTCTGTCCGGGAGCTACTTGCCCTGAAGTACATATTTGTTTTGCATTAAAATTAAGCTCCCTTGCGAGAATTAAGAAAATGGATCCAGAAATTAAGTCATTATTAGATGAATTAACAGAGGCTACTCTTGACACTTTAAAATTACAGACGTGTTGGCAAATAGCTAGACTGTTAGATATACCTTATAATAGATACCATAGCGCAGAGACTCTTAGGTCCCTAATTAAGGATAGATTATTTCCAAAAACCCAAGCAATGCCAGAACTAGATTCGGAAGATAGTTTTATTTCTCAGTTCGAGGAAGTAGAAATCCCACGGACGGGAACTGCCTTAAATAATGAAGTTGAGCCAGGGTTTACGAGGCTTTACTACTCAGTCCAGTCTCAAAACTCTCCCCCGTTCATTTCCCCGGAGTATGTATCGGTGGTTGGAACGAACCCTCAGTCAAATGACGGGGATAATTTTAGGACTGGTGCTCGTCCCAAAATACTTCCGGAGAAGACGCCCGAATTCCCTTCGGTGTCATTACCTCTTGGGAATTTCACGTCCGAACAACTAGAGAGAATAGAACGCATATTACTATTACAAAACTCTCAAATCGAAGCTAGAAGACGTCTAAACGAGGAAGAATTTAGGCGTGAAAGGTTTCGTTTTGAAACAAAGCAGAAGGGAGTTCCGGAAGAAAGAGACGTGAAGAGCACGGTAACCGGGTTTGACTTGCATAAAGCAGCTCTAATGGTACCTAAGTTTAACGAAACAGACTTAGATGAATTCTTTGAAATTTTTGAGAATCAGGCACGTTCAATGGGCTGGCCCAAAGACAAATGGGCCACATTGCTGCACACGTCTCTATATGGAAAGGCGCAGTCTTGTGTCGCCTCCTTACCATATGAGTTTTATGTCCAGTACGACGTAGTAAAGAGAACTATTTTAGAAGCATATGACATGCTCCCTATTAGTTACCAAATAGCTTTTCGTTCCATGAAACGGCAAACAGGACAAACTTATTTAGATTTTGCCCGAGGGAAAGCAGTGGCGTTTGAACGTTGGTGTCGAGCTTCTCGGGTCACGACTTTAAAAGATCTATCACAATTAATGTTACTAGAAGATTTGTATGCAAATTTTCCAGAGGGAGTTCGCCAGTATCTTGTTGGCCATCCGCAAACGACGTTGTTAGAGACTGCCGCGCTGGCAGACAACTTCGAGATTTCCCAGAGGTTGGTACAATCTGAAAGCAGCCAGGTTATCAAACCAGCAACGAGACCCGAACCTGCGAAGCCTTTCGGTAAGCGACCTACCCAACCCGTTCACTCCCGTGTAACAAGTAAACCCGAAGTAAAACACCAAATTCAATCGAACCCATCCTATAGACCAGATAGGTCATGGGAAAAAATTAAATGTTCGTACTGTTCGAAGCTGGGACATTTCAAATCACAATGCTTTAAGCGTGATAGGGACCAGGGAAGGAGTCCATCCTATAGATTGCCCACACAAATCATATCCTCTTCGACTCATCCAAGGAAGTCCGAGCCAAGAGTAAACGCTCTGTCCCAAGGAAAAGGAACAGATCCTCCTAGTTGACTAAGCAGAATATGGGTATCATCGTCAAACTTGTCAAGGGCTATGAGTCCTTACTTTTCCAAAAGCAAAGTAGGAATTACCGATAGCCAGTTGTTGCAAGTAAATTCCTTTAGGGATACGGGGTCCTACTTAACATTATTAAGAGAAGGACTGTTATCATTCCCCGCCAGATCATATACGGGTTTCGACGCTCTGTTGGAAGCTTATGGTGGCTCCACTACGCGAGTACCCCTGTACAAGTTATATGTTGAAACTCCTATTTTTACAGGCTGGACGTCAATCGGAGTGTCTCCAACTAACTTCCCCATAAAAGACGTAGACCTATTGATTGGGAACGACTTAGCGGAAGAAGGAATATGGAAAGAGCCCATAGTTATGGAAAATCCAACCGAGGAAAATTACGTCATCGAAGCCCGACGAACGGAACCTACCCTCTTTCCTCTGAGCGTAGTAACCCGGGCGATGACCAAACAGTCGCGTTCTCAGTTGGTATCGGAGGAAGTCATGGACGACGTCGACGTAGGAGTAAGAGACATATTCAACGAAAGCTCGAGTGTAGAGCCAACAATCCACCCAGAACCGATACCAGTTCCTAAGTCGGTGGTTTCCGAAATAGATTTATTCTCGAAGGAGGATCTAGTAAGAGAACTCCGAATAGACCCCTCCTTAAGTGACCTCAGGAAGCTTGCTGTGTTGGGAGAAGAAGCCCTTAAAAGTGACAGCTCTTACTATTGGGAGAAGGACTTACTGAAAAAGAAACTAGGATCTCTTAAAAGTGATCATCTACTGGTCTTGCCTACCCCGTTTAGAAATTTAGCATGTAAGTTTGCTCATGACAGTCCTCAAGGTGGACATCTGGGACAAAAGAAGACTTTTAGAAAAATTGCTAAGCACTTCACATGGCCAAAAATGAAGGAAGAAGTGGAACGGTATGTAAGAAGCTGTTCCGTGTGTCAACTAGTAGGCAAACCTGCACATAATCCACCACCTGTGCCGTTGAACCCTATACAAGTAACAGGCGAACCCTTTTCACGTCTGGTGATCGACTGTGTCGGCCCGCTACCCAAGACTCGGCAGGGCAACCAGTTCCTGTTCACCATCATGGACACCGTCACCAGGTACCCGGAAGCAGTTCCTCTCAGGAGGATTAATGCTCGCCTAATAGTGAGAGCACTGATTAAGTTCTTCTCTCACTTTGGATTTCCAAGAGAAGTTCAATCGGATCAAGGGTCGAATTTTACTTCAAAATTTTTCCGTGAAGCCTTGGCTCAGTTAGGGGTCAAGACGGTTTACGCGACGGCCTATCGACCCCAATCACAAGGCGTGGTGGAAAGGTTCCATCAAACTTTGAAGATTATGATGAGGTCCTATTGTTTACAGTATTCCAAAGATTGGGATGAAGGTATTCCACTACTCTTGTTTGCCCTAAGAGAAAGCGAACAAGACAACTTGAAGTTTTCGCCATTTGAGCTAATATATGGGCATCAAATTAGAGGACCAGTACAGGTTCTCAAAGAAGCTTGGACCGGGGAAGAAACGCCGACTTTTAGGAGCTCTCCTACCTTAATGAAAGAACGCCTGAGCCTAGCTAGAGAATTGGCCGCCGAAAACTTACGACAAGCACAGAGTAAGATGAAGGAGGAATACGATCGTCGAACTAAACTTCGTTCATTTGAACCAAAAGATCAAGTTCTGGTTCAACGATTTCATCAGGGACATGCTCTACAGCCCAAATTTGAAGGTCCTTTAGAAATCGTGAAGCGCCTAAGTGACGTGAACTACTTGGTAAGGACGCCGAAGAAGAGGAACTCACAACGGACGTATCATATTAACCAACTTAAACCCTATTCAGGAATCGTTTCACCAGTTTCTACTATAACTCCTCTGAACCAAGAACGGGTTCCAGTAAGTTCGGATGAAATGATAGGAATACCAGTTCTTCTGAATAATTCGACAGCCTTAAAGAATTTAAATTCTCTACTGATAAATCTGGAAGTGGACAAAGGACACGAAATAAAATCCCTGATTAAGGCAAATCTCCACCTATTCAATGACGTCCCAAAACCGTGTACGTTGGGTGTGCACGATGTTACTCTCAGAGAACCTACTCCAATCAAGCAATCCCCCTACAGAGTGAGTCCCAAGAAACAAGGTGAGCTAGAGACAGAGGTGAACTTCTTACTCTCACACGGGTTGATAAAACCAAGTAACAGTCCTTGGGCATCCCCGTGCATTCTAGTCCCCAAACCAGATGGGACTTCCCGTATGTGCACGGATTTTAGAAAAGTCAATGCTGTAACAGTGCCTGATGGGTTTCCAATACCCAGAATTGACGACTTAATAGACAAGGTCTCGAGAGCTAAGTATATCAGTAAATTGGACTTGTTAAGAGGGTATTACCAAGTCCCGTTGTCACCAAGAGCTCAAGAGATATCGGCTTTTACGATACCTGGTGGCCTATACAAGTATTGCGTTATGCCCTTCGGCTTCTGTAACGCGGCCTCCACGTTCCAGCGTATTATGAACATACTTACGGGCGGATTGGACGGAGTAGAAGCTTACTTAGACGACTTAGTCGTATACAGCGACAGTTGGCCCCAACACCTTAGACAGCTTAAAGCCTTGTTTGACGCCTTAAGTAAACATAATTTTACAGTGAATTTGTCCAAGTGTGAGTTTGGCCAGACGAAAATTAAATACTTAGGATTTCGGATTGGACAAGGTGAAGTCGCTCCTTTGAACGCCAAAGTAAAGGCCCTCTTAGAATTTCCTACCCCTAAGGATAGGAAAAGCGTATCAAGATTTTTAGGAGTTGCCGGTTACTACCGTCGGTTCTGTCCGAATTTTGCACAGGTAGCTTTTCCCCTAACTGAATTAACAAGTCCAAAAACAAAGTTTTCATGGACCCAGGACTGTGAAATTGCTTTTAATCGTTTAAAAAGATTACTATCCTCTTCCCCAGTATTGCTAAGTCCTGATTTTAATAAACCATTCTACTTACAAATAGATGCCAGTGCGTATGCTTTGGGAGCCGCATTGTTACAGAAGGCTCCAAATTCTGACCTATTACAACCTGT
Source organism: Cherax quadricarinatus (assembly GCF_038502225.1). Lineage (NCBI taxonomy): Eukaryota > Metazoa > Arthropoda > Malacostraca > Decapoda > Parastacidae > Cherax > Cherax quadricarinatus. Next base: position 17,382,438 of record NC_091378.1, on the reverse strand, counting down.
TTCTTATTTTTCTTCTAAGTTAAAGAAACACCAAATTAATTATTCAACTATAGAAAAAGAAGCCTTGGCTCTCGTTGTATGCCTAGAGAATTTTGATGTATATTTAGGATCTTCTCCCCATCAGATATCGGTGTACTCCGATCATAATCCTTTGACCTTCATAAATTCTATGAAATCGAAGAACGCCAGAATACTTCGTTGGGCTTTGAGAATTCAACCCTTCTCTATTACCATTTCCCATATAAAAGGAAAACATAATCTCATTGCTGATGCCCTCTCTAGGCCTTGAAATTTTATTAATATACATTTATTTTTAACAGTATGAGTCGGTACTTTTATGACCATCTATGTTGTGGAGAAAGCTGGAGATGATGTAGGACTGCTGTCTATGTTACAACCTCTGCTACTATGACAGATGCTACCCACCACAGAGAGTACAAGTCAATGGCGACCGTCAGTCACGAGGGGGGAGGTGTTACGCGCCCCTACTTCACTCCATTATATACAAAAATAAAAGGCCTGGTTAAAATAAGTTCTGTAATAATATATCGCGAACCACTTTATTACTAGCTAGATAAAGCAGGTTCGACTATATATTATTATCGGGTACAGTATGAATCAAAAGTACTCTCATTGTATTATATTGTATATTATATCTTTCCCCATGATTATTATAACTATAATATTATATTATATTATTATTAGGTTAGGTATTACGAATGTGTAACCACTACTGTAGTGACCAATTGGTGGTTCTAGAATTGACGCCACGCGTCGCCTTCTGGCAGAGCTGAAGTCTGACTATGAAGTAGTTGAGTGAGTCAGTCAGCTCCTAGCTCTGACTCGGTACGGGTCTTCAACCCAAAGCTCCTAGCTTAAACTAAAACTTTATACAAAGTCTTGCCTTTGCCATTAGTCTGGTAATTCATGTCACTTATAAAAGATAACTATTTCGTTACCCTAGACCTTTCTAAAAGAGTAGATTATTAATTGAAATTATTTTATCATACTCTGTTAATGAGAATTTGAACTTAAGATTGGGTTTCTTGCTGTATAGTGTTTCATTTATAATTACTTGTGGTTATTTTAATTCACTAACCAAATACCAATGAAGCTAAATGATTGGTAATAAAATAAAGCTAACAAAAAAAATGGAGTTATTTGTGCCCCTATTGTTACGGTGAAGATTAAGTCGTAACAATGGTGCAGACCAGGGCTGTGGATGGTGCAGACCAGGGCTGTGGATGGTGCAAACCAGAGCTGTGGATGGTGCAGACCATGGCTCTGGCTGGTGCAGACCATGGCTTTGGCTGGTGCAGACCAGGACTGTGGCTGGTGCAGACCAGGGCTGTGGATGGTGCAGACCAGGGCTGTAGATGGTGTAGACCAGGGCTGTGGTTAGTGCACACCAGGGCTGTGGATAGCGCAGACCAGGGCTGTGGATGGTGCAGACCAGGGCTGTGGATGGTGAAGACCTGGGCTGTGGATGGTACAGACCAGGGTTGTGGATGGTACAGACCAGGGCTGTGGATGGTGCAAACCAGAGCTGTGGATGGTGCAGACCAGGGCTGTGGATGATGAAGAGCAAGGCTGTGGATGGTGCAGACCAGGGCTGTGGTTGGTGCAGACCAGGGCTGTGGATGGTGTAGACGTGGGCTGTGGATGGTGCAGACCTGGGCGGTGGATGGTGCAGACCAGGGCTGTGGATGGTGCAGACCAGGGCTGTGGATGGTGCAGACCAGGGCTGTGGATGATGCAGACCTGGGCTGTGGATGGTGCAGACCAGGGCTCTGGATGGTGCAGACCTTGGCTGTGGATGGTGCAGACCTGCGCTGTGGATGGTGCAGACCAGGGCTGTGGCTGGTGCAGACCAGGGTTGTGGATAGTGCGCACCAGGGCTGTGGATGGTGCAGACCAGAGCTGTGGATGGTGCAGAACAGGGCTGTGGATGGTGCAGACCAGGGCTGTGGATGGTGAAGACCAGGGCTGAGGATGGTGCAGACCAGGGCTGTGGATGGTGCAGACCTGGGCTGTGGATGGTGCAGACCAGGGCTGTGGATGGTGCAGACAAAGGCTGTGGATGGTGCAGACCATGGCTGTGGATGGTGCAGACCTGGGCTGTGGATGGTGCACACCAGGGCTGTGGATGGTGCAGACCAGTGCTGTGGATGATGCAGACCTGGGCTGTGGACGGTGCAGACCAGGGCTGGGGACGGTGCAGACCTGGGCTGTGGACGGTGCAGACCAGGGCTGGGGACGGTTCAGTCCAGGGCTGTGGACGGTGCAGACCAAGGCTGGGGACGGTGCAGACCAGGGCTGGGGACTGTGCAGTCCAGGGCTGTGGACGGTGCAGACCAGGGCTGGGGACGGTGCAGACCAGGGCTGGGGACGGTGTAGAACCGGGGTGGGGACGGTGCAGACCAGGCCTGGGGACGGTGTAGACCCGGGCTGGGGACGGTGCAGACCAGGGCTGTGGACGATGCAGACCAGGGCTGTGGATGGTGCAGTCCAGGGCTGGGGACGGTGCAAACCAGGGCTGTGGACGGTGCAGACCAGGGCTGGGGATGGTGCAGTCTAGGGCTGGAGACGGTGCAGACCAGGGCAGTGGACGGTGCAGACCAGGGCTGGGGACGGTGCAGACCAGGGCTGGGGACGGTGCAGACCAGGGCTGGGGGCGGTGCAGACCAGGGCTGGGGACGGTGCAGACCAGGGCTGGGGGCGGTGCAGACCAGGGCTGGGGGCGGTGCAGACCAGGGCTGGGGACGGTGCAGACCAGGGCTGGGGACGGTGCAGACCAGGGCTGGGGATGGTGCAGTCCAGGGCTGGAGACGGTGCAGACCAGGGCAGTGGACTTTGCAGACCAGGGCTGGGGACGATGCAGACCAGGGCTGGGGACGGTGCAGACCAGGGCTGGGGGCGGTGCAGACCAGGGCTATCGACGATTTGTAGTCCATAATGTATCACTTATACGTTAGCCACTTTAGAACATAGATTAACGTAAAGTAATTGTTGTGTGTGTCGTAGACCTTCTGGAATGATCCCTATCCTTAACTCCAGTGAGAGTTCTGGAAGACAAGAGAGGAATTTCAGATGCTGGGATCGGGTCCTCCAGGTTGTTTACGCCAGATGCAACCTCCCAACAGTTCAAGGAACAGCTACTGAAAATTGATTGCTGTCTGGAAAGCCTTCCAACTCCATCCCCAAACATCTTACTGCTTGGTGATTTCAACCTAAGGCATACAAAATGGAAGAATGTAGCACATAATGTTATAGCAGAAACAATCCCTGGAGGTAGCGCAGACGAAAGGTCACACACACATGAGCTAGTAAGTCTCTGCAATAAACACACCTTAAGCCAGCAGATAGTGGAGCCAAGAAGACTAGAAAACACACTTGACCTTGTCTTCACAAATAATGAGGACCTGGTAAGGGACATAATATCAAAAACAACTAATTTTGATCGCAATCTAATCAAAGTCCAGACTTACATGCACGGGGTCCTAATCAGCAAAATGCATGTACCTGTAAAGGCATCTTCACAAAATACAACTTCAACAACAAGAACATCAACTGGGACCAGGTAAGCCACGTCTTAAATGAAACATGTTGGGAAGATATCTTAAATAACATGGATCCAAACCAGTGCCTTGAAAGGATCAACTTCCTGGCAGCTGAAGCATGTTCTAGTCTTATTCCCCTAAGAAAGAGGAAGAGCAGGAGCAAACTGGTGAGCGAAAGGCGCTCCCTCTACAGAAGACGAAGAATCACCGAGCTCCTCAGGAACGCTAGAATATCTGATACACGGAAGGAGGCGCTGACCAGGGAAGTGGAAACTATCGAACTTAAGTTAAATGACTCTTACAGTAACCAGGAGAGACAGGAGGAGCTTAAAGCTATTAGTGAAATTGAAAGAAATTCGAAATATTTCTTTTCATATGCCAAAAACAAGGCAAATACCACATCTAGTATCGGGCCCTTACTCAGGATGGGACTTACACAGATGACAACAAGGAAATGAGTGAAATACTGAAATCCCAGTACGACTCTGTGTTTAGTGAGCCACTAATCAGTCTGAAGATCGACGACCCAAATTATTTTTTCATGAATGAGCCTCAAAACACCTTTAATGTATGCCAGATTTCCGACATTACCCTAACTGCGATAGACTTTGAAAAAGCCATTGACAACATGCCCATGCACTCAGCCCCGGGCCCAGACTGTAAGAAACCCCTCTCGCGTGCCCTAAGTACACTATGGAGGAGGAGCCTGGACATGGGTGAAATTCCAGTCACTTGAAACAACGGATATAGCCCCACTCCATAAAGGTGGCAGCAAAGCATTAGCTAAGAACTATAGATCAATAGCTCTAGCGTCCCACATCATAAAAATCTTTGAAAGAGTGCTAAGAAGCATGATTGCAGGTCGCTCCTGCCTCTCACAACTACTGGATCACTATGATATGGTCTTGGATGTACTGGAAGAAAAACAGAATGCAGATATAATATACACAGACTTTGCAAAAGCGTTAGACAAATGCGATCATGGCGTAATAGCGCACAAAATACGTGCTAAAGGAATAACTGGCAAAGTGGGGAGATGGATCTTCAACTTCCTAACCAATCGAACACAGAGTAGTGGTCAACAGAGTTAATTCGGAGGCTGCCATAGTGAAAAGCTCTGTTCCACAAGGCACAGTACTCGCCCTCATCCTCATACCAGACAGAGAGATGTAACCCACAGCACCGTATCATCCTTTGCGGATGATACTAGGATCTGCATGAGGCTGTCATCTGCTGAGGACACGGTTAACCTCCAAGAAGATATAAACAAAGTTTTCCAGTGGGCAACGGTATACAATATGATGTTCAATGAGGACAAATTCCAACTACTCCGTTATGGAAAACTGGAGGAGATAACTAGAACAGAATATACTACAGACTCTGGCCATACAATAGAGCGGAAAAAATAATGTAAGGGACCTGGGAGTAGTAATGTATGAGGATCTCACTTTCAAGGATCACAACAGTGCCACGATCACAAGTGCAAAGAAAATGATAGGATGGATAATGAGAACGTTGAAAACGAGAGATGCCAAGCCCATGATGATCCTTTTCAAATCACTTGTTCTCTCTAGGCTGGAATACTGCTGTACATTAACATCTCCATTCAAAGCAGGTGAAATTGCAGATCTGGAGGGTGTACAGAGATCCTTTACTGCACGTATAAGTTCTGTCAAGCACCTTAACTACTGGGAACGCTTGGAAGCACTTGACTTGTACTCGTTGGAACGCAGGAGGGAGAGATATATCATAATCTACACTTGGAAAATCTTGGAAGGAATGGTCCCAAATCTGCTCGCAGAAATCACTTCCTACGAAAGTAAAAGACTGGGCAGGCGATGCAAAATACCCCCAATTAAAAGTAGGCGCGCCATTGGTAGACTAAGAGAAAAGACCATCAGTGTCCGGGGCCCAAGACTGTTCAACAGCCTCCTACCAAGCATAAGGGGAATTACCAATAAACCCCTGGCTGCCTTCAAGAGAGAGCTGGACAGTTACCTAAAGTCAGTGCCGGATCAGCCGGGCTGTGGTTCGTACGTTGGACTGCATGCTGTCAGCAGTAACAATCTGGTTGATCAGGCCCTGATTCGCCGGGAGGCCTGGTCGTGGACCGGGCCGCGGGGGCGTTGATCCCCGGAATAACCTCCAGGTAGGGCGCCTACACACGCCAGTTATTACAAGAACGTTGCTTGAGACACCATACACCAGCGTAGATAAACTAGTGTGATCGTGTCAGGTCTTGTTACGAGCGATTTAGACTCTGAAAGTTGGAAGAAAAACTCCAGGGGCTCGTCTGAAGTTCTTCCAGAGTATCTAAATGCTGAGGAGAAATTCTGGCGTTTTCACGCTTGTAACAGCTTATCAGACTGATTTCAAACCAGTTTACAAGGAATTTTAAATATTTGAGTTGGTATATTTTAAATTGGCGGCAATATATCATTTTAATAAGCAATAATAATAATAACAATAATAATAATAATCTTTATTTCTACAAGTACAGACCATAGCTGACATCAGTGACATACTATACAGAAAACTCCAGGTTTTTTAGGGCATTTCCCGTACCTTAGGTTAATTTTGTCCCCAGGATGCGACCCACATTAGTCGATTAACACCCAGGTACCTACTTATTCCTAGGTGAACAGGGACAGCAGGTGTCTTTAGGAAACACATCCTAATTTTTTCACCCGTACCGGGGATCGAACCCCGGACCTCAGTGTGTGAGGTGAGTGCGCTACCAACCCAGCAACGCAAGGAGAGATTTTCAAAACGTAACAAAAGTTACGGTTGAAACGCGCTAAACCATAAATAAAAAAATAAAACAAAGAAGGTTTAAATATTGAAGGTCAGTGCTGCATGACCCTTGTGGGTTTAGCGCTTAGTTGTGATTATCATAATGTTGAAAGTGATATCTTGATAGGGAAGGCAATGATTATTTTGACGCTAGGAAATACCAGCTAATGTTTACAACATTACTCTGTGAAATATACCTTAAGTAAACTAAAGGTATTATAGGGAAGCAGAGCTAAGTCGTAACTAAACATTAATAAGTCGTAACTAAACATTAATGTTTAGTTATGACTTATTAATGTTTAGTTATGACTTATTAATGTTTAGTTACGACTTATTAATAAGTCGTAACTAAACATTAATAAGTCATAACTAAACATTAATAAGTCATAACTAAACATTAATAAGTCATAACTAAACATTAATAAGTCATAACTAAACATTAATAAGTCATAACTAAACATTAATAAGTCATAACTAAACATTAATAAGTCATAACTAAACATTAATAAGTCGTAACTAAACATTAATAAGTCGTAACTAAACATTAATAAGTCGTAACTAAACATTAATAAGTCGTAACTAAACATTAATAAGTCATAACTAAACATTAATAAGTCGTAACTAAACATTAATAAGTCATAACTAAACATTGATAAGTCATAACTAAACATTTAAAAGACATAACTAAACATTTAAAAGACATAACTAAATAACAGCATACCACTGGCAGTCATAACTAAAAATATCTATGTTATTGCATACCTCAGAGAAGCTAAACGTGAGCTAAAGAATAGCAGACCATGGTGAAGCATAGCTAAATGGCAGCTATGTTATAGCGCACCACAAGGCCAAAATAGCTATGATAGTGCTACTCTACAACCTAGAAAAGTCAGTAATATAGGTAAACTTGACTATAAGAGTGGTAGACTACAGCATACCATAACCATAACTGTGCCATAGTATATTACAGATAAGCATAGCAAAGATATAGCATTGGGAAGTATAGCTGGGGCATAGGTACTATACCATAGACGAGCTGAACATAGCTACACTACATCTAGCTTACTGAAGGATCGTCTCACAGCTATAATGTATATCAGATGGCTTTGATATCAACGACATCAATCACCGGGAGTCATCAATGGTTGTCATCAATCACCGGTGTGTCAGCTGTCAGCCAGCAATTACCTCCTGACAGGTAGGTGATTAACTTACCAGGGTAATTAGGAGCACTCAGGTACGCTTTCATTAGCTCTTCAACTGATTAGAAACCTTCAAGGAGCTCTTGAGCAGAGGAACTGGAGCTAACCTCTCCTAAAGGTTAGCTAGAGAGATATACACACAGAGAGATGTACACACACAGATATGTATACACAGTACATACAACCGAGGAAGAAGTGAAGAGGCCGCTAAGCGAGCTAGATACTTGAAAGGCGATCGGACCAGATAACATCTCTCCATGGGTCCCGAGAGAGGGAGCAGAGGCGCTATGTGTACCACTAACAACAATCTTCGACACTAATATCGAAATGGGGCGACTACCTGAGGTATGGAAGACACGAAATGTAGTCCCTATTTTTAAAAAAAGGAGACAGATACGAAACATTTAAATTACAGACCAGTGTCACTGACATGTATAGTATGCAAAGTCATGGAGAAGATTATCAGGAGGAGAGTGGTGGAGCACCTAGAAAGGAATGAGCCAGCAGAGTTTCAAGGAAGGGAAATCCTGTGTCACAAACCTACTGAAGTTCTATGACAAGGTGACAGCAGTAAGACAAGAGAGAGAGGGGTGGGTAGATTGCATTTTTTTTTTTACTGTAAGAAGGCGTTTGACACAGTTCCACACAAGAGATTAGTACAAAAGCACTTATAGGGAAGACACTGCAATGGATCAGGGAATACCTGTCAGGAAGACAGCAGCGAATCATGGTACGTGGCGAGGTGTCAGAGTGGGCACCTGTAATGAGCTGGGTACCACAGGCGTCAGTCCTACAACCGGTGCTGTTTCTGGTATTTGTGAAACACATGATGGAAGGAATAGACTCAGATGTGTCCCTGTTTGCAGATGATGTGAAGTTGATGAGAAGAATTCGATCGGACGTGGACCAGGCAAGACTACAAAGGGATCTGAACTGGCTGCAGGCCTGGTCCAGCAACTGGATCCTGGAGTTCAACCCCACCAAGTGCAAAGTCATGAAGATTGGAGAAGGGCAAAGAGGACCGCAGACGGAGTTCAGTCTGGGGGGCCAGAGACTACAAACCTCACTTAAGATCTTGGGGTGAGTATAACACCGGGCACATCTGAGGCGCACATCAACCAAATAACTGCTGCAGTATACGGCCGCCTAGCAAACCTAAGTACAGTGGTACAGAGTTCCGACATTTTAATAAAGGAATCGTTCAGGACCCTGTACACCGTGTACGTTAGGCTCATATTGGAGTATGCGGCACCAGTTTGGAACCCACACCTAGCCAAGCACGTCAAGAAACTAGAGAAAGTGCAGAGGTTTGCAGCAAGACTAGTCATTGAGCTAAGGGGCATGTCCTACGAGGAGAGATTAGGGGAATTCGACCTGACGACACTGAAGGAGGGAGGGATATGATAACGACATACAAGGGGGATATGATAACGACATATAAAATACTGAGAGGAATCAACAAGGTGGACGGAGAGAGGATGTTCGAGAGATTGGACATAGCAACAAGGGGTCACAATTGGAAGTTGAAGACTCAGATGAATCGCAGGGATGTTAGGAAGTATTTCTTCAGTCACGGAATTGTCATGAAGTGGAATAGTCTGGGAAGTGATGTGGTGGAGGCAGGATCCATACATAGCTTTAAGAAGAGGTATGATAAAGCTCATGGAGAAGAAAGTGACCTAGTAGCGACCAGTGAAGAGGCGGGGCTAGGAGCTGCGAAAAGACCCCCCTGGAACCATAACTAGGCGAGTATAAACTAGATACACACAGACATGTATACACACGCTAGAGAGATGTATACACAGTTAGGGAGATGTACACACAAAGGGATGTACATACCAGCCAGATACACTTAAATGGGCTTATCTCAGAGACGTACACAGACAGAGATGTACACACACGGAGATGCGCACACAAACTAGAGAGAGAGAGAGAGTACACACAACCAAGATATACACACTGCGTAAACATGCGCACAATTTAGACAGACATCTATAAACAGACAGACAGTCAAAAAGACAGACAATCAGACATACACGTACATACAGACTGTCAGACAAAAAATCAGAAAGACAGATATACAAAGTCAGACAAACAGAAAAACATTCGTATGAACAGTCAGAAAGTCTATCAGACACAGATAGACAGATGGACAGTCAGACGGAGTAGTCTGACAGACACACAGACGCAGTCACAAAGGCTGACAACCACACAGACAGCCACGCAAACACACAGGCATATAGACAGAGAGAAAGACAGTTCGACAGAAAAAGTGAGACAGACTGACAGAGAGAGAGTAAGTCAGTCACACAGCCACAGAGACAGAGACAAATAGAAATACAGACAGGCAAACAGACAAACAGATAGTATGTTAGACAAGGCAGACAGAAAGACAAGCAGACAGACACTAAGTCAGACACAGACAAATAGACAGAGAGGACAGACGGACAGTCACAGTCACACAGACAGACACAGTCACACAGACAGTCACAGTCACACAGAAAGACAGACAGTTACAGTCATACAGACACAGTCATACAAACAGACGGACAGGCAGTTAGTCACACAGACAGACAGTGACAGTCAGACAGACAGACAGACAGACAGACAGACAGACAGGTGTGATCACCAACACACCAGTAAGATAAAATGTTGGTCTTATATAAGCCGATGATTGATTATGGTAATTGTGGGGAAGCTGGCACCAACAGTCTGCTTGTTAGTTAATGGTGGTGATCAATCATTATCTGCTTACCTACACCCTTTTGTCCCCTCCTCCTCCTGTCCCCTCCTCCTCCTGTCCCCTCCTTCTCCTGTCCCTTCCTCCTCCTTCAGTCTCCTCCTCCTTCTGTCCCCCTCCTCCTTCTGTCCTCTCCTCCTGTCCCCTCCTCCTGCCCCCTCCAGCTCCTGTCCCTCCTTCTGTTCCCTCATGTCCCCTCCTGTCCCCTCCTCCTCCTTCTGTCCCCCCTCTTCCTTCTGTCTCCTCCTTCTGTCCCCTCTTCCTCCTGTGTCTCCTCCTCCTCCTCCTGTCCCCTCTTCCTCCTTCTGTGTCTCTTTTTCCTTCTTCTGTCTCCTCCTCCTCATGTCCTCTCCTCCTGTCCCCTCCTCCTCCTTCTGTCTCCTCCTCCTCCTCCTCCTGTCTCCTCCTTCTTCTGTCTCCTTCTGTCCCCCCTCCTCCTCCTCCTCCTCCTCCTCCTGTCTCCTCTTCCTCCTCTTGTGCCTTCTTCCTTCTCCTGTCCACTCCTAATTCTGTCCCCTCCTAATTCTGTGCCCTCCTCCTTCCGTCCCCTCCTCCTCCTCCTGTCCCCTCCTCCTCCTCCTGTCCCTCCTCCTCCTTCTGTCTCCTCCTCCTCCTCCTGTCCCCTCTTCCTCCTGTCTCCTCCTGTCCCCTCCTCCTCCTCCTGTCCCCTCTTCCTCCTCCTCCTCCTCCTCCTGTCCCCTCCTCCTCCTCCTCCTGTTTCCTCCACCTTCTGTCCCTCCTGTCCCCTCCTTCTGTCCCCTCGTTCTGTCCCCTCCTCCTGTCTCTCCTCCTTCTGTTCCCTCTTCCTTCTGTCCCTTCCTCCTGTCCAATCCTCATCCTCCTGTCCCCTTCTCCTGTCCTCTCCTGTCCCCTCCTGTCCCCTCCTCCTGTCCCCTCCTCCTGTCCCCTCCTTCTGTCCCCTCTTCCTCCTCCTGTTCCCCCTCCTCCTCCTCCTGTGCCGTCCTGCTCCTTCTGTCCCCTTCTCCTACATTAGTACCAAAATCCTCTACCACCAACAGTACCACCACCACCATTTCAACCACTACTTCTACCACCACCAGTACCACCACCATCAGTGCCACCACCAACACCACTACCAGTATCCCCAACACCATCGCCACCACCACTACCACCACCACCACTATTACCCCCACAACCTCCACATATGTGGTGGTAGTGAAGGCTCGAACCACCGTCCTAGAGAGGCACTTCTGCATACCAACAAGGCCACAAAGAGACAAAATTTCATGATATTTCGTGTGTAAAGCATCCCCTCTTCAGGTCTGACAAGGTGTGGAAGTTTGGAGCCTTTAAGAGCTAGCTCAAAGTTGAGAAAATTGGGGGAGGATTCCTGAGAGCAAAAAACTGAGCTGATATGAGAGCAAATTGTGATTAAAGTAAGATCTTTGAGGGTAAAATTTGGATGAAGTATAGACCTTGGGATCTGAAGAGTCCTGGTTGAAGTGAGAGAGTTTCTTTAGTCTACCATACTACCTCTCTCTCTCTCTCTCTCTCTCTCTCTCTCTCTCTCTCTCTCTCTCTCTCTCTCTCTCTCTCTCTCTCTCTCTCTCTCTCTCTCTCTCTCTCTCTCTCTCTCTTACACAGGGTTTAACAATGTTAGGTTAAGGTTCGTAACTTTATTATTGATGTGAAAGTCTTGTTGTTGTTGTGAGACACAGATATGGACACAGGATGAAGATGGAGTCATCTGTGAGATAGTGAATTCATTTGTACCAAAGACTTTATTTCGTTGATATTATTACACTGTACGAACATATTCTAAACTCGAGTAATTCTGGGAATAATTGATCTTAGATTGATGTTCTAGAGAAGGATATAGAGTGTAGTTGCTGCTGGCTGCCCGTCTTGTGGTGCAGAAGCTCACTTCTCGCTGTCTTCGGAGTGGAGCCAAGTGTGGTACCTTGACAATATTGGCCTTGTACATAACAGTAAGGTCACCCACATTCGTCCGGTGTTGAAGGCTCTGATGAAATGACAGGCTGGGTCCAGGCGAGAGATGAGGCGTCTTGTTCTGTTCTCTATTGTCAAAAAGGCGCAGATGAGATGGAGGGCAGGCAAACCAAGAAAGTGGGGCATACTCAAGGTGTGAGCGTACTTGTGCCTCATAAAGAATCTTGTAACCTCTACTGTTAAACAGATGCACAATAAGTGAAAGTGCTATAAGCTTCCTGGCTGCCTGTTTGCAAGATTTACAGTGTGGTTCTTCATGATCAATTTAAGTCAGATTTCACGCCAAGGATATCAACTTCATCCCGGGGTACCAACACTCTCCCATTCATTCTTACCTCAGCTCTAGCATTACCATTATGGTGCCTAGAGACCATCATCATTTGTGTTTCTCAGGAGCAAATGTTACCTGCCACCGTTTACCCCAGGACGATATAGCTGTAAACTGGTGATTGATTTAACTTAGAGCAGCTGGCATTTCCTATGTTGGATAAGTGAATGTCAGCGTACAGTCGTTTACATGCATGGTATTCCAGGAGATGAAGGTCATTGAGGTAAACATTCCATAACAGTGGGCCAAGTACACTTCCCTGTGGAAAACTTGCACCAGTAGGATGTGTTGTTGACTCTGTTCCGTTGAGAACTACGCTTAGATCTCTAAGCGTAGTTCTCTTGAAGATAATCAATTATGAGACATAGTGTAGAACCTGCAATTCCTAGTGCTCTCAGTTTTGCCAATAGGCCCTGGTGCTTTACTCTGTCAAAAGCACCAGCAATGTCAAGTGCTACTATACAGATGACTTTGGATTCATTCAATGACTTGTGCCACTTACTGGAGAGATTTAACAGCAGATCAGGAGCAGAGTAACCTGTTCTGAAGCCATGTTGACGGTCACAAAGTAGTGAGTGGTAGTCAAAAAACTGTCTTCTGCCGTGAGATTATTGTCTCAAGAATCTTGCCAGTGACTGAAAGGAGTGACACTTGTCTGCTGCTGCTGCTGATTTCCGCTCTTCTCTTCTTTTTGTGAACAGGGAATACATTTACCTCTTGCCACAGAGAAGGTCACTTGCACTGTGCTAGGCAGTGTTGAAAGTTGCGAGCTGCAGGTGCTGTTAGCTGGTCTGCACATTTAATCAGCAATCTTGGACTCAACTTGTCTGGGCTCACAGCGTTTTCTTGGTTCAGCGATTTAAGGAGAAGATACACCTCCTCCTGCCTTACTGTCACCACTGACAGCTTTGACACAGTTTTTGCGGCTAGCCAAGGAAGGCTCCTTGCCGGATCAGGAACTCGCATCTTGGCAGCAGTGTTCGGCAAAGAAATTAGCTTTCTCCTGACTGCTAGTGGAGATGGTCCCATCCTGTTGATTTAGAGGTGAAATAAGTTCATAAACTGAATAATCTCGTCGGTCCTTGACCAAGTACCACCGGGTTCTGGAGTTTTTGTGTCAGTCTTCCATTTAGAGTTGGCCCACTTTCTTTTCCCATATGCCTACAGGCTTGTTTGTGCAGGTTCCTGTTATAAATAGAGGGATGCCTCTTATACCTTCTCCAAGCCTCTCTACAGCGAAAGCCGAACCAGGGGTTGATCTGTAGGCTTCGTCACATACTGCCGGTGAGGGATGTGTTCTTGTTGGAGAATAAGGATGTGTCCAGTGATTGTCGATATCGCCTTGGAGAACAGTATTCCAGCCGGAGGTGGCGAGCTCAGAGCAAAGTCGCTGGCCAGTTTCCTCTTTCCCACAGCTAGGTTGTGCATGTAGATTCTTCACTTCATTCTGTTGGGATCTTCACGGTCGTAAAGATAGTCTTGTGGTCAGATGATCCAACATAGCCAAGGGGTTGACAAGTGACTATACCTTCCGACAAATCACTCATTACTGGGTCGATGGAGGAGCCAGAGATGTGAGAAGGGGAATAAACTAACTATCTCATGTCAAACTAAGCAAGAAGGTTGGTTGAGGTTAACAATAATTATAGTATGTTAACATTTGTGTTGAAGGAGAAGGTAGTCCACATTTTCCGTTAGAAAGTTGACAGGGTCTGCATGTTGCCACTGGCACAGAGGTACTATTGTAACCGCACAGCCTTAAGAACATCTTTTCAAGGTGAACAGGGATAGTGACATCATTGGGTTGAGCATGTACACTTTCAGATAAGCACACAGCAACACCACCTTGTCCTTGCCTGTCTCTTCTCATCCATGAGGTGTTTACCTGAAGTTTACCTGGAGAGAGTTCCGGGGATCAACGCCCCCGCGGCCTGGTCCGCGACTAGGCCTCATGGTGGATCAGAGCCTGATCAACCAGGCTGTTACTGCTGGCTGCACGCAATCCAACGTACGAGCCACAGCCCGGTTGGTCAGGTACCGACTTTAGGTGCTTGTCCAGTGCCTGCTTGAAGACTGCCAGGGGTCTATTGGTAATCCCCCTTATGTATGCTGGGAGTCAGTTGAACAGTCTCGGGCCCCTGACACTTATTGTATGGTCTCTTAACGTGCTAGTGACACCCCTGCTTTTCATTGGGGGGATGTTGCATCGTCTGCCAAGTCTTTTGCTTTCTTTGTGAGTGATTTTCGTGTGCAAGTTCGGTACTAGTCCCTCTAGGATTTTCCAGGTGTATATAATCACCACCAATTCTTGCAAAATTTTCCGGAGTCCTGTCGTCCAAAAATGTGTCTACAATAGCGATCATGTCAGGACTTCGAGTGTTCATTAAACTGTGCGTGAGCTCTCCAACATTGATAATGAAGCCTCTAATGTTGGCCGACAGGATGCTGATAGACTGGCTCCTCGTGGTTGTGTTCAGCTTGAGTTCATGTAAGGTGCCTGCCATTAAGGACAGCCGCTGGGATGTAGATCTGTGGTCTGGTATAAAGCATAAAACCATCTTTTGGGTCGAAATAGGAGTAGCTGGGTGGGTGACGTGTGAGTCTGGTCACCAGTTCAGAGATCCTGCTCGTTCGTTCTGAGAACAGATCTCTAAAATAAACTGGTGGTCCTTTCTCTCAAGTTCTTTTTTCTTATGACTCTGGTCCTCCTGATGTCCTCTCTTGTGGCAGTAATTGCACCTCGTATCTCACAGGCAGTTGTCAGTGGTGTGAGCATTGCCTAGGTACCTGGGAGGGTGGACTCCCATTTGCTGCACCTCTTGTGTTTTGCTGCTGATTCTGCAGCTAATTTATCCGTAGGTTCTGCCGCTGGTTAGTCTGATGATTATGTACCTGGTGAGCGCTTTCTAGGGACTGTGCTGGTGAAAAGTGAGATGGCTGAGAGTGTCTACCTCCTGTTCTTCCACATCCTCTACCACGCCCTCATACAATTCTGTCAGATATGTCCCTGCTGTTTGTACTTGGGAGCAGCACTTGTTCAGGTGCAGTGTTGGTCCACTGATTATAAGCATCAATCTTGGTTGGAGAAAATCCTGATTCAGTATTGGCGTATGGAGCACTGCTGCCAGATGTACTGAAAGGTGAATATCAAAATGGTATACAATACCGACAGGTTGGTAGGTAAGACACATTGGCAACATTTAGGCAACTATTCCGAAACGTTTCGCCTACACAGTAGGCTTCATCAGTCGAGTACAGAAAGCAGGCAGGAGCAGTAGAGATGTGAAGACGATGTAATCAGTCCATCACCCTTAAAGTCGTAGATTTGAGGTTGTCAGTCCCTCAGCATGGAGGAGTTCTGTTCCAAAGTCTGGAACTAACTGAAGATCAAGCGAACGAACGAACGAAAGTTCAGGTAAGATCCCAAATGGGATGAGCGGGTAAGACGGGACAGACGAAGAATAATGCTGGAGAGGAGTGTTTTTAGTTGTAGAAATAGAGCCAGGACTTAACCCAGCAGCTAAGTCGATCGTGGGACAGACATCGAGAACACACATAGCAGGCTCTTCTGTTGGGACTCCGGTGGGTGAGTGTGGACAGACGAAGAATAGTCGGTGAGAGGAAGGTCTTGAGTTGTAGATGAAAGAGCCAGGGCTAAACCCAGCTGCGTGGCACTGCGAGAGGGTGTGTTGAAGGCATAGAGGAGAGGGCATACTGCAGACAGTGCTCGCTGACTGATATGCTTCAGGCTGAGGTAAAGAGCTGGTTTGGACGTCAGGTGTCTGGAGGCTCACGTTGTGTGCTGCGGAAGTGTGTTGTGTGTTTAGCTACATTTCGCTGGTGATGGAGCCACTCTTGAGTCTTTTGAAGTCTCTCTTGGACATGTGGAAAAGCTGCATTCTGAGGTTGGAGCAGTTCAGATTCGTCACGAGGTAAGATAGTGCGTTTTCAAAAGGAATTTGGTGAGGTTTGGTGCAGGTGTACTTAACAGGTCCTTCTTTCATTAAGTGGAGCATATCAGCTGCGCTCATTTCGGTTGGGAGGTTGGGGGTGGTGTAGAAGGTTAGAGACCCATTAAAGGCTTGGCTTAGGTAACGGTTGCCTGTGGTTTCTTCTTCGGTTACTTCTTCAACTACTACTTCGTCGTCGTCCGAGGGTTGTTCATAATGTTCTGGTTCTATTTCGTCTTCTTTGACTGTGACTGTGTTGAGAGGAGGCAGGGAGTGTTGGTCGGTTGTGGTTTGTTGGGCTGGTGGTGGGTGGTGAAAGGTGGCAGTAGACGGTGGTGTTGGTTCTGGAGTAGAGTCTTGGTCAGAGATACGAGTAGGACCAGGGGTTGAGGTGAAGTTAACAATGTCTGGAATTAGCTTGAGGAGGTCTTGTGATGGTGGCGAGTCTGGAAAGTTGAGGTTTGGCATGTTGTTTAGGCGAAACAGTTCATTGATTGTTGTGTTGAATGAGCCAGGGTTTGCAGCATTAGTGAGGTGTGCATACATCATACAGTATAGCACCTTGGATGGAGCAGCGTCAGGAAGAGCAGAGAGTGACTGGCTGGGTGGAGATAATTGTTGTGCAGCTTGAAGGAGTTCGGTGGTATCTGATTGAATTTTTGCAATGGCGGAGTATGTTGGCGATTTAGGGTTGTTCTTCTTGGTTTCTTCAATGATTTTCTTAGACAGGACTTTTTTACTTAGAGGGCATTTTGCTGCAAGGGTGTGGTGAGTACCCTTGCAGTTGAGGCAGGTAGGAGAGGTAGTGGTAGTAGAACATTCCTTGAAGTCATGGCCGTCTTTACCGCAGTTTGTGCAGTACTTCTCCCTTTCAGAGGACAGTCAGGCGTTGAGTGGTGATAGGAGTAGCAGGTCCAGCATGGCGAGATGTGGACGAAACGTTCGGGTTCTATGTGACTTGGATGGATATGATAGTAGGAGATGGCTAGGCCGTCAGACAGTGCTCTAGTAGCCATCTCGATGTTGGAGAAGGTTAGCTTGATCATTGCAGAGGCGTTGGGGATTTTGGTGATATGTTCAATCGACGCCCAGGTATTTTGTTCCTCGATAGAGGTCTTGAGGTCCTCAGTCGATAAAGAAGTGACGAGTTTGTCCAGCCGTTTGACGAAAACTGAACGTTTCGCCAGCAAAAAAGGTGAAGGGGAGATGGTGAACTGTCGGTCTCTGAGGGTTTTCATAGAGGTGTCGGCCATCAGCTATGAGGCTTCATAATCGTCAGTACAGACGACGATAAATGAGTCTTTCGTCGAGTGGATGGCTGTAAATTTAACCTGTAGGCAAGCAAGGGCAAGTTTAGTAGAGTCATTTATTACTCCACTGTTGGGTTTGATCCTTACACGGTTTGCAAGCATCATGAAGGAGTAAGTCAGGCGCTGGTACGATGATTATAGGTTCCCCTCCCCGACGGGGATCGAAGGAACACTTCTTGAGGTGAGGAGCGACTGTGTCTTGACCGAGTTGAAGTGACAGGAGAAAACACCTTGGACAACTTCTTTAAGTGAGAACCGTTTGTTCTGAGAGGGACGTGACCTCTCAGTGACTACAATCTCACTACTACTACTCTGCACCTCTCTTTCCGACATTATTTAAGTCTCAACACTGTCGCTTGATCTTCCATTAGTTCCAGACTTTGGAACAGAACTTCTCCAGGCTGAGGGACTAACAACCTCAAATCTACGACTTTAACGGTGATGGACTGATTACATCGTCTTCACATCTCTACTGCTCCTGCCTACTTTCTGTACTCGACTGATGAAGCCTACTGTGTAGGCGAAACGTTTCGGAATAAATTTGCCTAAATGTTGCCAATGTGTCTTACCTACCAACCTGTACTGAAAGGTGTTGAAGCAGTGATGTTGTATACTGTCAGGTGTACTGGCAGTTGTAGGAGAGTTGACAGACCCAAGGTTTGTTGAGATGGTCAAGAGAGTTGTATTAAAATTTCCAAGTACAGTGATTTTAGTTCTGTGGATCCCTAGTACTGACAGAATTCCACCAGGTATTTCCTGGTTAGATCACAGTGCGAGTCTTCCAGACCTTGTCAATAATGTCAGCAACAGTTGAGCAGCTTACGTCACTTGATGTTGGCCTGAACTGGCCTTCTGCAATAGCTTGGAGCGCATCTAATGATTTGAGGAGCTCATGAAGTGTTACTGAGGACAGTGCAGTAGCTCCTGGGACAGTAGCCAGATAGTGACGATATTCTTGCTATGTCGCGATGTGAAGTCATCACAGAGGAAAGTTTTCAAGATTACAATGTAGTTCTAAAGAGAGAGAGAGAGAGAGAGAGAGAGAGAGAGTGGCAGGTGTAGTGGTAGTGCTGGTGGTATGATTGTTGGTAGAGGGTGAGGTGTAGTTGGTGGTACCAGCCAGCTAAGGGGGTGGTACCAGCCAGCTAAGGGGGTGGTACCAGCCAGCTAAGGGTGTGGTACCAGCCAGCTAAGGGGGTGGTACCAGCCAGCTAAGGGGGTGGTACCAGCCAGCTAAGGGTGTGGTACCAGCCAGCTAAGGGGGTGGTACCAGCCAGCTAAGAGTGTTGCCTTCACGTTATCACTTAATAAAAATCCGTTTGTTATCCACATTTCTCTTTATTAAAGTTAACACAAATCACGATATTACAGAAGCACAGCCATATTGTTACATAGCACCTACACGTAGATGTTATTACATAGCATCTCTTCGCTGTGAAAACAATAGCTGTCTCCGTACATAGGCCTGGCAGCGACCTCCCACTACACTTTTTCACCATTAATATCACTAATTTTCTTCGGATTTTTAACCCCGGGGGGTTAGCCACCCACGATAACCCAAGACAGTGCATCATCGAAGGACTACCACCCAGGTACCTACTTGCTAGGTGATCAGGGACAGCAGGTGTAATGTTCTCGCCCTTGCTGGGGACCTAACCCCAGACACTCAGTGTGTGAGGTGAGTGTTGCATTGTAGATGAATGGTTCACAGAACCGACATGTTGATAAATTAGACACATGTGCAGCTCTTGGGTATCTTTATTAAGGAAACGTTTCGCCACACAGTGGCTTCATCAGTCTATTCATAGGAGAAACTAGAAGAACAGGAGAAGAATGAGGTAATCAGTCCCTCAACCTTGAGTCGATGTGGTCAGTCCATCAATCTTGAATAGATTGATGGACTGACCACATCGACTCAAGGTTGAGGGACTGATTACCTCATTCTCCTCCTGTTCTTCTAGTTTCTCCTATGAATGGACTGATGAAGCCACTGTGTGGCGAAACGTTTCCTTAATAAAGATACCCAAGAGTTGATTATCAAGAGTTGCACATGTGTCTAATTTATCAACGTGAGTGTTGCCTACCAGACCAGGGAACACACATACTTACGAGATTTGTCTCTCTCTCTCTCTCTCTCTCTCTCTCTCTCTCAATAAACATTCAGAAAATTCAATTTAAACCAGCAAATAATAGAGCCTACTAGACTGGAGAATACACTAGACCTCATCTTCACTAACAATGATGATCTGATACGAAATGTCACCATATCAAAAACAATATACTCAGATCAAAACATAATTGAGGTTCAGACATGTATGCGCGGAGCCCCAGACCGACATAATGAGACTAGTCACGAGGGAGCATTCACCAAATTCAACTTCAATAACAAAAACATAAAGTGGGACCAAGTAAACCAAAGTCCTAACCGATATAAGCTGGGAAGATATACTAAGCAACACAGACCCCAACTTATGCCTAGAACAGATTAACTCGGTGGCACTCGATGTATGCACAAGGCTTATTCCTCTAAGAAAAAGGAGGAGTAGATGTAAAATAGAAAGGAACAGGAGCTCCCTTTACAGGCGACGGAAAAGAATAACAGAGAGGCTAAAAGAGGTCAATATATCTGAAAGGCGTAGGGAGACACTGGTCAGAGAAGTAGCAAGCATCGAACTTAAGCTAAAGGAATCTTATAGGAGTCAGGAATCGCAGGATGAACTAAAAGCCATAAATGAAATCGAAAGAAACCCAAAGCATTTCTTCTCCTATGCTAAATCAAAGCCGAGAACAACGTCCAGTATTGGGTCCCTACTTAAACAAGATGGGTGCTACACAGATGACAGCAAGGAAATGAGTGAGCTACTCAAGTCCCAGTATGACTCAGTTTTTAGCAAGCAGCTAACCAGACTGAGAGTCGAAGATCAAAATGAATTTATTATGAGAGAGCCACAAAATTTGGTTAACACAAGCCTATCTGATGTTATCCTGACGCCAAATGACTTCGAACAGGCGATAAATGACATGCCCATGCACTCTGCCCCAGGGCCAGACTCATGGAACTCCGTGTTCATCAAGAACTGCAAGAAGCCCCTATCACGAGCTTTTACCATTCTATGGAGAGGGAGCATGGACACGGGGGTCGTCCCACAGTTACTAAAAACAACAGACATAGCCCCACTCCACAAAGGGGGCAGTAAAGCAACAGCAAAGAACTACAGACCGATAGCACTAACATCCCATATCATAAAAATCTTTGAAAGGGTCCTAGGAAGCAAGATCGCCACCCATCTAGAAACCCATCAATTACACAACCCAGGGCAACATGGGTTTAGAACAGGTCGCTCCTGTCTGTCCCAACTACTGGATCACTACGACAAGGTCCTAGATGCACTTGAAGACAAAAAGAATGCAGATGTAATATATACAGACTTTGCAAAAGCCTTCGACAAGTGTGACCATGGCGTAATAGCGCACAAAATGCGTGCTAAAGGAATAACAGGAAAAGTCGGTCGATGAATCTATAATTTCCTCACTAACAGAACACAGAGAGTAGTCGTCAACAGAGTAAAGTCCGGGGCAGCTACGGTGAAAAGCTCTGTTCCACAAGGCACAGTCCTTGCTCCCATCTTGTTCCTCATCCTCATATCTGACATAGACAAGGCTGTCAGCCACATCACCGTGTCTTCCTTTGCAGATGACACCGGAATCTGCATGACAGTGTCTTCCATTGCAGACACTGCAAGACTCCAGGCGGACATCAACCAAATCTTTCAGTGGGCTGCAGAAAACAATATGAAGTTTAACGATGAGAAATTTCAATTACTCAGATATGGTAAACATGAGGAAATTAAATCTTCATCAGAGTACAAAACAAATTCCGGCCACAAAATAGAGCGAAAAACCAACGTCAAAGACCTGGGAGTGATCATGTCGGAGGATCTCACCTTCAAATACCATAACATTGTATCAATCGCATCTGCTAGAAAAATGACAGGATGGATAATGAGAACCTTCAAAACTAGGGATGCCAAGCCCATAATGACACTCTTCATGTCACTTGTTCTATCTAGGCTGGAATATTGCTGCACACTAACAGCACCTTTCAAGGCAGGTGAAATTGCTGACCAAGAAAATGTACAGAGAACCTTCACGGCGCGCATAACGGAGATAAAACACCTCAATTACTGGGAGCACTTGAGGTTCCTAAACCTGTATTCCCTGGAACGCAGGCGGGAGAGACACATGATTATATACACCTGGAAAATCCTAGAGGGACTAGTACCGAACTTGCACACGAAAATCATTCACTACGAAAGCAAAAGACTTGGCAGACGATGCACCATCCCCCCAATGAAAAGCAGGGGTGTCACTAGCACGTTAAGAGACCATACAATAAGTGTCAGGGGCCCGAGACTGTTCAACTGCCTCCCAGCATACGTAAGGGGGATTACCAACAGACGCCTGGCAGTCTTCAAGCTGGCACTGGACAAACACCTAAAGTCGGTACCTGACCAGCCGGGCTGTGGCTCGTACGTTGGTTTGCGTGCAGCCAACAGTAACAGCCTGGTTGATCAGGCTCTGATCCTCCAGGAGGCCTGGTCACAGACCGGGCCGCGGGGGCGTTGACCTCCGGAACTCTCTCCAGGTAAACTCCAGGTAAACTCATAAATTATTAGAACATAACATAAGAAAGGAGGTACACTGCAGGAGGCCTACTGGCCCATACTAGGCAGGTCCTTTACAATCATTCCCACTAACAAAATATTTGTCCAACCCAATTTACAACGCTACCCAAGAAATAAGTTTTGATGTTTCTATTTACTCATTACGCAAGTCTCGTTCAAATCCAGCCCCTCTCACTCATGTATTTTCTTTTTTTCAACACACTGGCAGTATCCCACCGAGGCAGGGTGACCCAAAAGGGAAAACGAAAGATTTTCCTTTTACATTTAGTAATATATACAGGAGAAGGAGTTACTCATGTATTTATGTAACCTAAATTTAAAACTACCTTAATTTGAATCCATTATTGCGGGTTCTCTCTTGAAGTGATATCCCCTTTGTTAATACCCATCTTCCAGTTATACACTTCGATCAGGTCTCCCCTCATTATTCGTCTTACAAGTGAATGTAGTTTAAGAGTCTTCGATCGCTCTTCATAAGGAGGATTTCTAATGTTATGTATTAATTTGGTCATTCTAAGCTGGATTTTTCAAGCGAATTTATATTCATTCTGTAATATGGAGACCAAAACTGAGGTGCATAATCTAGGTGAGGCCTTACTAATGATGTATAAAGCTGTAAAATAACCGCTGGACTTCTGTTGCTTACACTTCTTGATATAAATCCCAGTAACCTGTTTGCTTTGTTACGTACGCTTAGGCATTGCTGTCTTGGTTTAAGGTTGCTGCTTATCATAACCCTCAAGTCCTTTTCGCAATCTGTATGGCTAAGTTCTACATTATTTAACTTATAAATACTAGGGTTATAGACACTCTCGAGCTTCAGAACCTTGCATTTATCTACAGTGAACTGCATCTGTCACTTTTCTGACCAAGAGTAGAGTTTGTCTAAATTCTCCTGAAGTTCCCTGATATCTACGTTTGAATCAATTATCCTACCTATCTTTGTGTCATCGGCGAATTTGCTCATATCACTAGTAATTCCCTCATCATGGTCATTGATATATATTATAAACAACAACGGGCCCAAGACTGATCCCTGTGGAACGCCACTTGTTACAGATCCCCACTCGGATTTAACCCCATTTATGGACACTCTCTGCTTCCTATTGGTGACCATGACTCGATCCCTGACAGCATTTTTCCCCCAGTGCCATGAGCTGCCACTTTCTTTAACAGTCTCTGGTGCGGAACTCTATCAAAAGCCTTACTAAAATCTAAATAAACAATATCGAATTCTTTATCATGATCAACGGCAGGAACGGCTCTCGTGAATCCATGCTGAGTATCATTAATCAAGCTATGCTTATCGAGATGGCTTCTTATAATCTCAGCTATAATTGACTCTAGTAATTTGCCTACAATTGAGGTCAGGCTTATTGGGCGGTAATTTGACTTGTCCCCTGTTTTAAAAATAGGAATTACATTAGCCATCTTCCACATATCAGACACTGCACCTGTTTGAAGAGATAAATTAAAAATATTAGTTAATGGTTCACAGAGTTCCATTTTACAGTCTTTAAGAACACTTGAATAAAGTTCATAAGATGACTCACCTCTTTTGATACGCCTATAAATTCCTTTTTTCTGCCCTAAAAGATATTTGAGCCTATTATTCATCCATTTGGGGTCATTACTATTCGATCTAATTTCCTTATTTGGGATAAATATCCTTTGGGCAGCAAGTATTGTGTTAAGAAAGCTGTCATACTGATAGCTCTCTTCGTTACTCCAGTCTACAGATAAATGTTCTCTAAGCCCATTGTAATCTGCTAAGCAAAAATCTGGGATCATTACTGAATTATCCCTACTATCATACTTCCATTCAATGCTAAAGACAATTGATTTGTTATCGCTTGTGCTGAGTTCCTCTGTAATTTCTAAATTATTAACAAGGGATTCATTAACCATACCCCGACCGGGATTGAACCCGCGGTCAGAGAGTCTCAAAACTCCAGCCCGTCGCGTTAGCCACTAGACCAGCTAGCCACAATAAGATTCATCCAACTAGGTATATTTCTAGACCATAGGAAGGTTAGCACAGGCACCTCTGTGACCACAAATGAAAGTTTTTACAGACGAATCTCCAGCTAGCGTGGCCGTGACGAACTCTAGCTCAAGTCCCTTCACTGCCGTCAACATGACTCACGAAATCGTAATGACACGATTGCAAACAAACCATACCCCGGCCGGGATTGAACCCGCGGTCAGAGAGTCTCAAAACTCCAGCCCGTCGCGTTAGCCACTAGACCAGTCAAGGGATTCATTGTTTGCCAGAACTAAGTCAAGCAGGTTATTTCCCCTTGTAGGCTCTGTCACAAACTGCTTCACAAAACAATCCTGAACTACTTCTAAGGAGTCGTTTGATTCTAAATTCCCGGTCAAGAAATTCCAATCAATATGATTAAAGTTAAAGTCTCCTGGAATTACTATGTTATCGTACCTTGTTGCCTTAATAATTTCCTCTCATCGTAGTCTCCCTTGGTCCTATCTAAGTTTGGGGGACGGTATATCACACCTAAAATCAGTTTTTCATGCCGCTTTGAAAATTCTATCCAAAGAGACTCTGTATGTGTTACTTCAGACTAAATATGTGTTTTTATGCAACAGTTCAAGCGATCTCGGACATACAGTGCCACTCCACCCTCTCTCGATACTTCTGTCTACTTGGAACAATTTAAAACCCTGAATGTGACATTCTGCAGGCATGTCCCGACTTTTTGAATTAAACCACGTCTCAGTTATGGCAAATACATCAATGTTACCTGCACTAGCAACTAATCTCAACTCGTCCATCTTATTCCTAGCACTACGGGTATTAGCATAATGTATATTTAAAGACCCTCCTTTTTCTTTACCCTTCCTCCTCATTTCTGTTTTTCCACTAAACCTATTACTTTCCTTGTCACCTAGTGCCACTGACTTTCCAATATCCACCTCATTCTGCCTATTACTAGTTCTCCTAGTACTCATTTTACTATACTGGGACTTCACTGTTTTACCGCCAAAACCCATACCACTAACTACTCCTAGTTTAACGCCCTAACAGCTCCCTCCACTGCGTTGGCCAGTGCTCCCACCCCAGACCTAGATAAGTGAACCCCATCCCTGGCATACATGTCATTTCTACCATAGAAGAGGTCCCAGTTGTCAATAAATGTTACTGCATTTTCCTTACAGTATTTGTTCAGCCAGCATTTGGCACCAATTGCCCTGGACAACCATTCATTTCCAACTCCTCTCCTTGGCAAAATACCACATATGACAGGGTTCCCACCCTTCCTCCTAATTATCTCTATTGTTAACCTATACCTGCTAATCAGGTCTTCACTCCTATGTCTGCCAACATCGTTGCCTCCAGCACTGAGACAGATAATAGGATTGCTCCCATTGCCTCTCATGGTGTCATCCAGACGGCTAACAATATCGTTCATCCCAGCCCCAGAAAAACACACCCTCTGCCTCCTACTCCTATCCTTCAAGCAGAAGGCCCTATCCATGTACCTAACCTGGCTATCACCACCACCAACAACAATGTTTCTACCTTCCTTGGTGTCGTTCGTCGTGACGTTCCCAGTAGTCGACTCACATTCATCAGGTAGCAAGGAGAATGGGTTCAATGTTTCCACAACAGTTTCCTGGATCTTCGTTGATTCTACCTCTCCATCAGGCCTCTTGATTCTTAACTTTGTCAAATGCTTTCCAGTCACTGTCCAGGTTCCTTTCTTGGCTTGAGGATTCTCAGTAGTAGGATTACTAAGAATATTCTTGTTTTCTTCTGTCAGTCGCTGTATCTCAAGCTTAGACACCCTGAGTTCTTCCTTTAGCTGCTGGTGGAGTTGCTCAAGAGAGGACATCTTGTTCAGAGAGCACACAAGACACGTCTTCACAGAGTTAAGTACACGTCACCACTGAGTTAAGTACCCTATTAGACGAATTACGAAAAAAAATTCTTTCACAAATTTTGATATCTGATCTTTCTCTGAGTGGTAGACAACTGCCACTCAGACACCTGTACCTGCCACTATTACCAGGTGTTGATGATACAAAATAATTACCCTTAAACACCTGCCTCTATCATCCGGTGTCAGATAAAAAAGAATTACCTTTCAACACATGCATCTGCTTGTATAATCAGATGTTGATGTACAATAATCACATTTAAACACCTGCACCTTTCTGTATCACTACGTGTTTATGATACATAATAATCACATTTATACGCTGGCATCTGCCTGTATCACCAAAAGTTGAAGATACATAATTACTTTTAAATACCTTCACCTGTCAGGTGTTGATGATACATAATCACATATAAACACCTACGCCTGTCTGTACCACCAGCTGCTGATGATACATAATAATTATCTTTAAACACCTGCACCTGCCTGTATTACCAAATAATGAAGCTACATAATTATTAAACACCTGCACCTGCCTGTATCACCAGAGTGTTGCTTATACATTATAATTACCTGTATACACCTGCAACTGTCTCTAATACTAACTGTTAAATGCTGGTACCTGTCTGTATAACAATGTGTTTGTGGCATGCTAAGATTAATGTTGCATGTTATTCTCCGTACCACACACCCATATAGGCTAAGGGTATAATGAGTAGGGCCCCCTTGTTATACTAGCACCTTGGTTCAACTAGCCAATGACAAGGCAGTCCACCATAGTTGTGAAGCGATGTGGTGCACTTGTGAATCAACACTGGCAGACTTCCCTCCACATCTGGCCGAAGGCGGTTCTTACCGTGTCTCTTGCATGCAATATTGTCGTACTGTATATGTCCTATATATATATATATATATATATATATATATATATATATATATATATATATATATATATATATATATATATATATATATATAATGTAAGTACATACAATAAGTACGTACATAAATTATTACACACGCATCACGCTTAAACACCTGCATCTGCCTATATCAGGAGGTGTTGATGATACAAAATCACATATCTTTATATTAATATAATTGCTATATATGAGGCCAGTAACACTACAGTAATTATAAAGAATTATTATACATATAAGTTTGGTAACAGTGAAATAATTTTAAAGCATTGTATATAATTATTATATATATAACTCGAGTATGATTTATGTAATTAAATATAATTATTATTATATAAGTCTAGTATCAGTAAAGCAATTATATATACAATAATTATACATAGTACAAGTCAAGTCTCTTTGTATTATAATAATTATTATATATGATTATATTATATAAGAGTAAAGTAATTATATATAATTTGCCTGACGCCTCTGAGGAGAATGTAATTTTTGCAGCGTAATTAGTCCAATAATTAAATATTTCTTGATGTCACAATGAGAACAATGTGTGTGGCCAACATGTGTGACTAACATGTGTGATTAATATTTGTGATTAATATGTGTGATTAATATATATGTATATATATATGACTAATATGTGAGACTAATGTGTGAAACTAACATGTGTGACTAACATGTGTAACTAAATAATAATGAAGGCGCAATACCGTGACTGGAACGATACACAAATAACCCGCACATGACCTTCTTGCAGTATTTGATATGAGAAACTTTGTTGATTTCCCTACTCACATCTCTGACTCCTCCCTTGACCCGGTAGTGAGTGATCTGGCAGAAGGTATAGTCACTTGTCAACCCCTCGGCTACGTTGGATCACCTGACCACAAGGCTGTTTTTACGACACTTAAGATCCCAACAGAACAAGGTGAGGAGTCTACACGCACAACCTGGCTATGGGAAAGAGGTAATTGGCCAGCCCTTTGCTCTGAGCTCGCCACCACCGATTGGAATGCTCTTCTCCAAGGGGATGTTGACAACCAAGTGAAAGCCTTCACTGGACACATCCTTAATCTACAACAAGAACACATTCCTCACCGGCAATATGTGACGAAGCCTACAGATCAGCCTTGGTTTGGCTTTCGTTGTAGAGAGGCTGCTACTGCTAAGTACAAGGCATAGCGAAGGTATAAGAGACATCCTACCACCTATAACAGGAACTTGCACAGGCAAGCCTGTAGGCATATGGGTGACGTTCAAAAGTGGGGCATTACTAAATGGGAGATGGACACAAAAAGAAAGCTAGCATCACGTAGGGTAGGCTCCAAAACCTGGTGGTCCCTGGTCAAGGACAGACAAGGTTATCAGCTTGGGGAAATAGATGGCAAGTAACATTTCCACCTGAGAAAACGCAAATGATGATGGTCTCTAGGCACCATGATGGTAATGCTGGTAATGCAGTAAGGATGAATGGGAGGGTGTTGGCACCTGGAGAAGAAGTTGATATCCTTGGGGTGAAATTTGACTCCAAACTAACCATGAAGAACCATGTTGTAAATTTTGCAAACAAGGCAGCCAGGAAGCTTACAGCACTTCGCCGTATCTCGCATCTGCTTGACAGTAGAGGTTGCAAGATTCTGTACGAGGCACAAGTACGCTCACACCTTGAGTATGCTCCACTTTCTTGGTTTGCCTGCCCCCCCCCCCTCTCATCTGCGACTGCTTGACAGAGTAAAGACGTCTCATCCCTCGCCTGGACCCATCCTGGATAGATCTGTCATTTCAGCAGAACCTTCAACACAGGAGGGATGTGGGTGGCCTTACTGTTATGTACAAGGCCAATATTGTCAAAGTACCACACTTGGATCCACTTTGAGGGCAGCGTGAAACAAGCTTTTATACCACAAGACGGGCAGAAACCAGAAACTTCACTCTGGCTGTATCCTTCTCCAGAGCATCACTTCATCTGAGATCATATATACCCAGGATGACTCGAGTATGGAACACATTCGTACAGCATAATGATGTCAACGAGATAAAGTCAGTTGATCAAATGAAAATGCTGGCCCATAGATGGCTCCAGCTTCATCCTGTTCCCTACTTGTATGTCCCATAACAAAAATGCTTTCAAATGAGCTGATGTAGGTAACAGCTTTTAGCTTGCCAATAAAGATAGGAATCCTTACCTGTAAATAGCTTGTCAATAAAGCTAGGGATCCTTAACCTTGTCGAACCCTGTGTAAAAAAAAAATAGAGAGAGAGGAGCTTACGACGACGTGTCGGTCCGACTTGGACCATTTACAAAGTCACAATAAATAAAAGGAGAGAAGGAGGGGTATATATAGGCAGGAGGTGGTAGTAGTAGTTGTGGAGGTAGAAGGTAGTAGTGGGGGAGGTAGTATGGTGGAGGTGGAGCCAGTCAAATACTAAGAAAGAGGAGCGCTGCAAGGGAGCTAGGTGCCCACAAGGGAGCTAGGTGCCCACAAGGGAGCTAGGTGCCCACAAGGGAGCTAGGTGCCCACAAGGGAGCTAGGTGCCCACAAGGGAGCTAGGGGCCCACAAGGGAGCTAGGGGCCCACAAGGGAGCTAGGTGCCCACAAGGGAGTTAGGTGCCCACAAGGGAGCTAGGTGCCCACAAGGGAGCTGGTGCCCACAAGGGCGCTGGTGCCCACAAGGGAGCTAGGTGCCCACAAGGGAGCTAGGTGCCCACAAGGGAGCTAGGTGCCCACAAGGGAGCTAGGTGCCCACAAGGGAGCTAGGGGCCCACAGTGGGTAGGAGCAAGAACGCAGATGAGGAGGGGAATAAATAATGAAGGAACAAATACCCAAGGCAGAAGAAAGACAACCCAAAGGAGAAAGAGGAAAGGGGAAGAGGGAGAAGAAGAAAAATGAATCAGGTTACATCACGCACTTCACCCACACTCACAACTGGCTTTTCCTCAGCCCTGCAAGATGTTATCCCTGCCCAATATACGAAACAGATTCCCTACATTCATCAACATTTAGCAGTTCCTCAAAATATTCCTTCCGTCTTCATTCTACCTACAACTCCCCATTTCATAACTCTCCTCTTCTGTTTATATATGTCAAATCTATTCGTTCCCTAGGCTTTCTCAACTTGATAATCTCACTCCAAAACATTTTCTTATTCTCAGGAAAATTTGTTGATAGCATTTCACCCACTTTCTCATTTGCTTTTCTTTTACATTGCTTCACCACTCTCTTAACCCCTCTCTTTCTCTCCATATATTCTTCCCTCCTTTCATCACTGCTACTTTGTAAAAACCTCTCACATGCTAACTTTTTCTCTTACTACTGTCTTTACCTCATCATTCCAGCAATCACTCTTCTTCCCTCCTGCACCCACTTTCCTGTAACTACAAACTTCTGCTAAACACTCTAACACAACATTCTTAAATCTACCCCATACATCTTCACACTCATTGCCTATACTCTCACTAGTCCATCTGTCTTCCAGAAGTTGTTAATATATTACTCTAACTGCCTCCTCTTTTAGTTTATAACCCTTCACTTGTTTCTTACCTGTTGATTCTATTCTCCTTGCCTCTCATCTTCCCTTTACTCTCACAATAGCTACAACTAAAAGTGAGGTGATGTATCTGTGGTTCCTCTATAAACATTCAAATCCTTAATTCTACACATCAATCTTTTATCTACCAATACATAGTCCAACAAACTACTGCCATTACACCCTACATCATATCTCGTATACTTATTTCTCCTATTATTCTTATTATATGTATTACCTATAACCAAACCCCTATCATTTACATCCAGCACCCCAAACGTACCTGCCACACCCTCTTTAAATGTTTCTCCCACTTTAGTATTGAGGTCCCTTACCACAATTACTCTCTCACTTGGTTCAAAAGTTCCTACACACTCGCTTTAAATCTCACAAAATCTCTCTTTCCTCTACACTCCTCTCTTTTCCAGGTACATACATACTTATTACGACCCACTTTTCACATCTGACTCTTATTTTAATCCGCATAATCTTCGAATTTATGCATTTATATTTTCTCCTTCCATAACTGATCCTTCAACATTATTGCTACTCCTTTCTTAGCTCCAACTCTCTCAGATACTCTTGACTTAATCCAATTTATTTCTCCCCACTGAAACTCCTCAACCCTCTCACTATCAACATGAGTAAACAAACACCTGTCACTATCAACATGTGTAAACACAAACACCTCCCACTATCAACATGTGTAAACACAAACACCTCTCACTATCAATATGTGTAAACACAAACACCTCTCACTATCAACATGCATAAACACAAACACCTCTCACTATCAACATGTGTAAACACAAACACCTGTCACTATCAACATGTGTAAACAAACACCTGTCACTATCAACATGTGTAAACACAAACACCTCTCACTATCAACATGTGTAAACACAAACACCTCTCACTATCAACATGAGTAAACAAACACCTGTCACTATCAACATGTGTAAACACAAACACCTGTCACTATCAACATGTGTAAACACAAACACCTGTCACTATCAACATGTGTAAACACAAACACCTCTCACTATCAACATGAGTAAACAAACACCTGTCACTATCAACATGTGTAAACACAAACACCTGTCACTATCAACATGTGTAAACACAAACACCTGTCACTATCAACATGTGTAAACACAAACACCTCTCACTATCAACATGTGTAAACACAAACACCTGTCACTATCAACATGTGTAAACACAAACACCTCTCACTATCAACATGAGTAAACAAACACCTGTCACTATCAACATGTGTAAACACAAACACCTGTCACTATCAACATGTGTAAACACAAACACCTCTCACTATCAACATGTGTAAACACAAACACCTGTCACTATCAACATGTGTAAACACAAACACCTGTCACTATCAACATGAGTAAACAAACACCTCCCACTATCAACATGTGTAAACACAAACACCTCTCACTATCAACATGTGTAAACACAAACACCTCTCACTATCAACATGTGTAAACACAAACACCTGTCACTATCAACATGTGTAAACACAAACACCTTTCACTATCAACATGTGTAAACACAAACACCTGTCACTATCATCATGTGCAAACACAAACACCTGTCACTATGAACATGTGTAAACACAAACACCTGTCACTATCAACATGAGTAAACACAAACACCTGTCACTATCATCATGTGCAAACACAAACACCTGTCACTATGAACATGTGTAAACACAAACACCTGTCACTATCAACATGTGTAAACAAACACCTGTTACTATCAACATGTGTAAACACAAACACCTCTCACTATCAACATGTGTAAACACAAACACCTCTCACTATCAACATGTGTAAACAAACACCTGTCACTATCAACATGTGTAAACACAAACACCTCTCACTATCAACATGAGTAAACAAACACCTGTCACTATCATGTGCAAACACAAACACCTGTCACTATGAACATGTGTAAACACAAACACCTCTCACTATCAACATGTGTAAACACAAACACCTGTCACTATCAACATGTGTAAACACAAACACCTCTCACTATCAACATGAGTAAACAAACACCTGTCACTATCATGTGCAAACACAAACACCTGTCACTATGAACATGTGTAAACACAAACACCTGTCACTATCAACATGTGTAAACACAAACACCTCTCACTATCAACATGAGTAAACAAACACCTGTCACTATCATCATGTGCAAACACAAACACCTGTCACTATGAACATGTGTAAACACAAACACCTGTCACTATCAACATGTGTAAACACAAACACCTCTCACTATCAACATGTGCAAACACAAACACCTCTCACTATCAACATGTGTAAACAAACACCTGTCACTATCAACATGTGTAAACACAAACACCTCTCACTATCAACATGTGTAAACAAACACCTGTCACTATCATCATGTGCAAACACAAACACCTGTCACTATGAACATGTGTAAACACAAACACCTCTCACTATCAACATGTGTAAACAAACACCTGTCACTATCAACATGTGTAAACACAAACACATCTATCAACATGAGTAAACAAACACCTGTCACTATCATGTGCAAACACAAACACCTGTCACTATGAACATGTGTAAACACAAACACCTCTCACTATCAACATGTGTAAACACAAACACCTGTCACTATCAACATGTGTAAACACAAACACCTCTCACTATCAACATGAGTAAACAAACACCTGTCACTATCATCATGTGCAAACACAAACACCTGTCACTATGAACATATGTAAACACAAACACCTGTCACTATCATGTGTAAACACAAACACCTGTCACTATCAACATGTGTAAACACAAACACCTCTCACTATCAACATGAGTAAACAAACACCTGTCACTATCATCATGTGCAAACACAAACACCTGTCACTATGAACATGTGTAAACACAAACACCTGTCACTATCATCATGTGCAAACACAAACAACTGTGGCTATCAACATGTGTAAACACAAACACCTGTCACTATCAACATGTGTAAACACAAACACCTGTCACTATCAACATGTGTAAACACAAACACCTGTCACTATCAAACATTGTAAACATACTTAAGATGTATTTATCACTAAAGTAATTACGTTAGTGTGTTTACTTATTGTTTTTATTTATATTAATCTTAAACGTAGTTAAACATATAATTAATGATTGACGGTATGCAAATTAGCATTATTATTATTATTAAAATCAAGGGGGAAGCGCTAAACCCGGAGGATTATACAGCGCCTGGGGGGGATGTGGAAGGCATTCAGGCTTAATTCGGGGAACTGGAGCATAGATCCAATTCCCTAAATCAAGAGCCCCTCACCAACATCAAGGAACCTTCCTTGAGGGCTGCAAAATAGCAACACTCAGTGAACTTCAATTATCTTATATTTTAACACTTGTATGTAGGTGTCGTGTCTGTGACTGTTAAACTTCAGTGTCTGTGGCTGTTAAACTTCAGTGACTGTAGCTGTTAAACTTCAGTGTCTGTGACTGTTAAACTTCAGTGACTGTAAAACTTCAGTGACTGTAGCTGTTAAACTTCAGTGTCTGTGACTGTTAAACTTCAGTGTCTGTGACTGTTAAACTTCAGTGTCTGTGACTGTTAAACTTCAGTGTCTGTGACTGTTAAACTTCAGTGTCTGTGGCTGTTAAACTTCAGTGTCTGTGGCTGTTAAACTTCAGTGTCTGTGGCTGTTAAACTTCAGTGTCTGTGACTGTTAAACTTCAGTGTCTGTGGCTGTTAAACTTCAGTGTCTGTGACTGTTAAACTTCAGTGTCTGTGGCTGTTAAACTTCAGTGTTTGTGGCTGTTAAACTTCAGTGTCTGTGACTGTTAAACTTCAGTGTCTGTGACTGTTAAATTTCAGTGTCTGTGACTGTTAAACTTCAGTGTCTGTGGCTGTTAAACTTCAGTGTCTGTGACTGTTAAACTTCAGTGTCTGTGACTGTTAAACTTCAGTGTCTGTGACTGTTAAACTTCAGTGTCTGTGACTGTTAAACTTCAGTGTCTGTGAATGTTAAACTTCAGTGTCTGTGACTGTTAAACTTCAGTGTCTGTGACTGTTAAACTTCAGTGTCTGTGACTGTTAAACTTCAGTGTCTGTGGCTGTTAAACTTCAGTGTCTGTGACTGTTAAACTTTAGTGTCTGTGGCTGTTAAACTTCAGTGTCTGTGACTTAAACTTCAGTGACTGTAGCTGTTAAACTTCAGTGTCTGTGACTGTTAAACTTCAGTGTCTGTGACTGTTAAACTTCAGTATCTGTGACTGTTAAGCTTCAGTGTCTGTGGCTGTTAAACTTCAGTGTCTCTGACTGTTAAACTTCAGTGTCTGTGACTGGTAAACTTCAGTATCTGTGACTGTTAAACTTCAGTGTCTGTGGCTGTTAAACTTCAGTGTCTGTAGCTGTTAAACTTCAGTGTCTGTGGCTGTTAAACTTCAGTGTCTGTGACTGTTAAACTTCAGTGTCTGTGACTATTAAACTTCAGTGTCTGTGACTGTTAAACTTCAGTGTCTGTGGCTGTTAAACTTCAGTGTCTGTGACTGTTAAACTTCAGTGTCTGTGACTGTTAAACTTCAGTGACTGTAAAACTTCAGTGACTGTAGCTGTTAAACTTCAGTGTCTGTAACTGTTAAACTTCAGTGTCTGTGGCTGTTAAACTTCAGTGTCTGTGACTGTTAAACTTCAGTGTCTGTGGCTGTTAAACTTCAGTGTCTGTGACTGTTAAACTTCAGTGTCTGTGACTGTTAAACTTCAGTGTCTGTGACTGTTAAACTTCAGTGTCTGTGACTGTTAAACTTCAGTGTCTGTGACTGTTAAACTTTAGTGTCTGTGACTGTTAAACTTCAGTGTCTGTGACTTAAACTTCAGTGACTGTAGCTGTTAAACTTCAGTGTCTGTGACTGTTAAACTTCAGTGTCTGTGACTGTTAAACTTCAGTATCTGTGACTGTTAAGCTTCAGTGTCTGTGGCTGTTAAACTTCAGTGTCTGTAGCTGTTAAACTTCAGTGTCTGTGGCTGTTAAACTTCAGTGTCTGTGACTGTTAAACTTCAGTGTCTGTGACTATTAAACTTCAGTGTCTGTGACTGTTAAACTTCAGTGTCTGTGGCTGTTAAACTTCAGTGTCTGTGACTGTTAAACTTCAGTGTCTGTGACTGTTAAACTTCAGTGTCTGTGGTTGTTAAAACTTCAGTGTCTGTCGCTGTTAAACTTCAATATCTGTTGCTGTTAAACTTCAGTGTCTATGGCTGTTAAACTTCAGTATCTGTTGCTGTTAAACTTCAGTGTCTGTGGTTGTTAAACTTCAGTATCTGTTGCTGTTAAACTTCAGTGTCTGTGGCTGCTAAACTTCAGTATCTGTTGTTGTTAAACTTCAATGTCTGTGGATGTTAAACTTCATAAGAACATAAGAAAGAAGGAACACTGCAACAGGCCTACTGACCCATGCGGAGCAAGTCCATGGGACCCCCCGGATTATCCCAATGACCCACACAGTCTGGTCATCCCCACTCAAGGATGGAGCACTGTACCAGACCCAGCAGCACAAGCTAGTAAGGTCCAACTTACACTCACCCATGTATTTATCTAACCTATTTTTAAAACTATACAACGTTTTAGCCTCAATAACTGTACTCGGGAGTTTGTTCCACTCATCCACAACTCTATTACCAAACCAGTACTTTCCTATATCCTTCCTGAATCTGAATTTTTCCAACTTGAAAGCATTGCTGCGAGACCTGTCTTGGCTGGAAATTTTCAGCACACTATTTACATTCCCTTTATCTATTCCTGTTTTCCATTTATACACCTCGATCATATCCCCACTAATTCTACGCCTTTGTCATCCTCCTCTGTACGTTTTCCAGAGCATTTATATCCATTCTGTAATACGGTGACCAGAACTGAGCAGCATAGTCTAAATGAGGCCTAACCAAGGATATATAGAGTTGAAGAACAACCTGAGGACTTCTATTATTTATACTTCTAGGTATGAAGCCAAGAATTCAGTTAGCTTTATTGCGAACACTAATGCACTGTTGTCTTGGTTTTAGGTTACTGTTAACCAGAACTCCTAAATCCTGTTCGCAATCGGTAGTATTAAGATCTACATTATTTAGTTTATATGTGGCATGGTTATTTAACTGTCCAACATTTAGAACTTTGCATTTGCCAATACTAAACTGCATCTGCCACTTCTCCGACCATTGCGTCAGTCTATTCAAATCATCCCGGAGTGCTCTAATGTCCTCATTAGAATGAATTGGACGGCCTATTTTTGTGTCATCAGCAAATTTGTTTATGTCGCTATTTATTCCCTCACCTATGTGGTTTATGTAAATTGTGAACAACAACGTGCCCAACACTGACCCCTGAGGAACACCGCTTGTGACGTGCCCCCATTCTGATTTCTCCCCATTTGTGCAAACTCTCTGCTGTCTATTTGTCAGCCATGCCTCTACCCAGGAAAAAATTTCTCCTATTCCTTGTGCCCTAAGTTTCCTCAATAGCCTCTGGTGTGGAACTCTTTCGAAAGCCTTACTGAAGTCCATATATACAATATCATATTCATTACCATGATCTACCTCCTCAAACACCTTAGTGAAAAAAGTTAGTAAATTCGTAAGACAAGAACGCCCCTTTGTAAATCCGTGTTGAGAATCATTAATCAATCTGTGCCTGTCAAGATGGCTACGAATTGCTTCGGCAATTATTGATTCCATAAATTTTCACTCTATGTAGGTAAAGTTTATTGGTCTACAGTTCGAAGCCAAGGACCTGTCACCTGCCTTGTAAATAGGTATTACATTTGCCATTTTCCGCTTATCAGGCACTATGCCAGTTTGTAGTGATATGTTAAAGAGATTAGCCAAAGGTATGCTAAGTTCCTCTTTACATTCCTTTAACACCCTTGCAAACAGTTCATCAGGGCCTGGGGATTTGTTAGGTTTTAGTTTCTCTATTTGTCTGAGAACCATGTCACTAGTTACCGCAATCGTACATAGTTTATTATCATCCTGTTCTACGTAATCTATTATTTCAGGAATATCGCTAGTATTTTCCTGGGTGAAAACTGAGAGGAAGTAGGTATTTAGAATTTCACACATATCCTTATCACTGTCAGTGATCTGACCAGAGTTACTCTTAAGTGGGCCAATCTTGTCCCTAATCTTACTTCTGTATACCTGAAAGAACCCTTTTGGGTTAGTCTTTGAATCCCTTGCGACCTTAGCCTCACTGTTAAACTTCAATGTCTGTGGTTGTTAAAACTTCAGTGTCTGTGGCTGTTAAACTTCAATGTCTGTGGCTGTTAAACTTCAGTGTCTGTGACTGTTAAATTTCAGTGACTGTGGTTGATAAACTTCAGTGTCTGTGGCTGCTAAAACTTCCGTGTCTGTGGCTGTTAAACTTCAGTGTCTGTGGCTGTTAAACTTCAGTGTCTGTGGCTGTTAAACTTCAGTGACTGTGATTGTTAAAATTCAGTGTCTGAGACTGTTAAACTTCAGTGTCTGTGGGTGTTAAACTTCAGTGTCTGTGGCTGTTAAATTTCAGTGTCTGTGGCTGTTAAACTTCAGTGTCTGAGACTGTTAAACTTCAGTGTCTGTGGCTGTTAAACTTAAGTGACTGTGACTGTTAAATTTCAGTGTCTGTGGCTGTTAAACTTCAGTATCTGTGGCTGTTAAACTTAAGTGACTGTGACTGTTAAATTTCAGTGTCTGTGGCTGTTAAACTTCAGTGTCTGTAGCTGTTAAACCTCAGTGTCTGTGACTGTTAAACTTCAGTGTCTGTGGCTGTTAAACTTCAGTGTCTGAGACTGTTAAACCTCAGTGTCTGTGGCTGTTAAACTTCAGTGTCTGTGGCTGTTAAACTTCAGTGTCTGTGGCTGTTAAACTTCAGTGTCTGTGGCTGTTAAACTTCAGTGTCTGTGGCTGTTAAACTTCAGTGTCTGTGGCTGTTAAACTTCAGTGTCTGTGGCTGTTAAACTTCAGTGTCTGTGGTTGTTAAACTTCAGAGTCTGTGGCTGTTAAACTTCAGTGTCTGTGGCTGTTAAACTTCAGTGTCTGTGGCTGTTAAACTTCAGAGTCTGTGACTGTTAAACTTCAGTGTCTGTAGCTGTTAAACTTCAGTGTCTGTGGCTGTAAAACTTCAGTGTCTGTGGCTGTTAAACTTCAGAGTCTGTGGCTGTTAAACTTCAGTGTCTGTGGCTGTTAAACTTCAGTGTCTGTGGCTGTTAAACTTCAGTGTCTGTGGCTGTTAAACTTCAGAGTCTGTGACTGTTAAACTTCAGTGTCTGTGGCTGTTAAACTTCAGTGTCTGTGGCTGTTAAACTTCAGTGTCTGTGGCTGTTAAACTTCAGAGTCTGTGGCTGTTAAACTTCAGTGTCTGTGGCTGTTAAACTTCAGTGTCTGTGGCTGTTAAACTTCAGTGTCTGTGGCTGTTAAACTTCAGAGTCTGTGGCTGTTAAACTTCAGAGTCTGTGGCTGTTAAACTTCAGAGTCTGTGGCTGTTAAACTTCAGTGTCTGTGGCTGTTAAACTTCAGTGTCTGTGGCTGTTAAACTTCAGTGTCTGTGGCTGTTAAACTTCAGAGTCTGTGGCTGTTAAACTTCAGTGTCTGTGGCTGTTAAACTTCAGTGTCTGTGGCTGTTAAACTTCAGTGTCTGTGGCTGTTAAACTTCAGAGTCTGTGGCTGTTAAACTTCAGTGTCTGTGGCTGTTAAACTTCAGTGTCTGTGACTGTTAAACTTCTGAGTCTATGGCTGTTAAACTTCAGTGTCTGTGGCTGTTAAACTTCAGTGTCTGTGGCTGTTAAACTTCAGTGTCTGAGACTGTTGAGCACCACCACCTTTACTTAAGTGTAGGTGATAGTAATGGTGGTGAGTTAATTGTAGGTGGTAGTGAGTTAAGTGTAGGTGGTAATGATGGTGAGTTAGTTAAGTGTAGGTGATAGTAATGGTGGTGAGTTAATTGTAGGTGGTAGTGAGTTAAGTGTAGGTGGTAATGGTGAGTTAGTTAAGTGTAGGTGATAGTAATGGTGGTGAGTTAATTGTAGGTGGTAGTGAGTTAAGTGTAGGTGGTAATGATGGTGAGTTAACTAACTCACCACCACTACCACATACACTTAACTCACCACTACCACTTACACTTAACTCACTACCACCACTACCACTTACACTTAACTCACTACCACCACTACCACATATACTTAACTCACCATCACCACTACCACATGCACTTAACTCACCACTACCACATACACTTAACTCACCATCACCACTACCTACTTCTTATGACCAGAGCTTTGGTAAGATGGGTAAGGAAGAAGGATGGGTAAGGATAGAAATATTGGAAAAGGGTGGGAGGGGGGAGAGATGTAGGATATAAAAGGTAAGTGGCCCAACCACTTTGGTGTAATTTAAAAAGTGCATGTGGAATAATAAAATATTCTTGAAGGGGTATAATACTAACCCATCAGAGTCACATAGATATAACACTTATATAAGTACATGGCTCTGAATTGGTAGTAAATATAGAAGTTGCAATTTTTTTTTGCACAACGGATATTTAAACGACAATGAAGGCAATAATTTTCTGGCCAGTTTATAAAAATTTACTTGACACAATAGCTTCTTACAAGGTGGTGTCCCGCCATAGTAAATGTAGCATAATTTTAACAGTAGAATGCTATACAAGATATCTAACTAATTGGTGGCGATGATTTTCTTAGTAAACATAGAAGGGTTCTGGTGTTACCCAATCATCTTCATGTGCAGGGAGGTTGCTCAAGATCATTGGTCGATGGTAATCGTCTTTATGGATAAAACAACGGACCCTCTCTGGGAAAGTCATTCTTTGAGTCCTGTGAGGAGTATTGATGATATAATCCGTGGTATTTTCAACTTGGAGAGGATGTTCTCTATCTGGCATGTATAGTTCTTGCATTGCATAGAGTAGTTTCTTCTTCAAGGTGTCAAGGCGTACATTTATTAAGGCAGTAATATCTTGTTGTACGTGTAAATCTGCCATTTTAACTGTCTCTCCTCCTGGTACCTGTAATAAAGCGGAGAGCTCTATTCTGGACCTGTTGCAACCGTAGCATGTTGGTCTTTGTTGTTAATGACATTGGGACACATGGGTATTCGAGTGTTGGTCTTATCATTTTATACAGATGTTTTTTGACATGTGGAGGAGCTTGATTGAATCTAAAGAGACTGTTAAGACCGGCTTTGGCTATGTTATCTTTTTATTTACATGAGATGTTGAGTGGAACAGCCTGTCTATTTCATATCCCAAGATCTTGTTAGGATTTCTAATGGCTACAGGTGTACCTCTGATGGAGATACCCCCTTTATCTTCGATGGTTGATGCAAAACATCCTATCATGCTAACAAGGACTTTGTCAGGGTTAGTCGTAATTCTCCATTTCTTTTCCCAATTAAATGTTTGACGAAGTTCAATATTCATTTTTTCTATGACTCTCTCATACTTGTATTTTCCTGTTACCGGAGTTGATGACACAACATGGATAACATCATCTGCAAATTGCGTTATAATTGTATCATTAAACTCTGGTTGAGGAAGGTCGTTCACATAAATGTTGAACAGAACTGGACTAAGACAAGAACCTTGTGGGACACCAGCTGTTGGTATAAAAGGCTCTGTCAACCTGCCATGAAAGGTGGGAATGATTTTTCTTCGAGTTAAGAAGTTATATATTAATCTGAGAAATGTCAAGTTATGGTCTGGTAGGTCAATAAGTTTGTATATAAGACCATCATGCCATAAGCTATCAAAAGCTTTATGAACATCTCTGGTGGCAATTAGGGCAAGATTGCCCTGATGTTTTAGACTTGCTACAGTATCGAAAATATTTCTTGCATGATTGGTACCTCTATGTGTTCTAAAGCCAAATTGTTTTTCAGTAAAAAGGTGATTAAACTCCATATACATGTAGTAGTTCAGTCTGTTGGAAATGATCTTCTCAAGAACTTTTCCAGTGACTTCAAGTAAAGATATAGGTCTATAGTTCAGTGGTTGATGGATGTCTTTATTGGGCTTACCAAGAAAGATCATCTTAGCAGTATTAAAAGCCACTGGAAAATGTCCTGTGGCCAAGATGGCATTAAAGATATTAACCAAAGACTGTTTACAATTTCTGGGTAGGAACTTTATTTGTTTCATTGTTATTCCAGAGAGTCCAGGGGCTCTGTTTCGCATTCTTCCAATAACCTGACTCATCTCGAGTAATGTATTAGGTCTAGTAAGCGGGTGGGTATCTTCAAGAGTTGATGTATCGATGGAAGGTAGTGGTTGTAGATCATCTAAGTTCTCATCTCTCCATTCATTTACCAACTGATAGTGATTATTGTTAAATCGACGACTGTTATTGTGGGAGAGAATTTTCTCCCATACATCACCCATCAAATTAGCCTGGTCCTGTGGATCATCAAGTTTAATCTCAACATCTTCATCCTCGTCAGTGAAGGTATGAATTAGGTAGTTAGGAGCCTTGTGCTTTGCCCCTAAAAGTTGTCGGATCTTACTCCAAAATTTTGCTGGCTCACGTTTATACTGATTAGCTTGGAGAATTAGCAATTTCCATAAGTCACGTTTGTGATGACTAATCATGTTAATTAATTCTTACCTTAATCTGTGCAATGTAGCTACTGGTGGTTGTCGCGTTTGAAGTTGCCTTCGACATTCTGTTTGATAATTTCCCTCGTAGGTTTATATTGTTGGTAGATCTTTGTGGAAGCTAATTGGCAAGTTGCATTAGTAGCATCAATTATTCGATTGTGAAGGGACCTGATCACGTCGTCACTTGCAGTGGAAGGTAGATTTTCCAGCGACACAATTTCATCACTACCACTTACACTTAACTCACCACCACCACTAACACTTACACACAAGATATGATGAACACAGTCCAATCAAGAGTCACTGAATGTCACTAAGAAATCAACACTTGCAAATGTGTCTATAAAAATATTATTACTGTAGCGACGTTGGTGGAGAATGAGAGTAGTGATGGGAGGTTGAGGAAGGTTGGCAGTAGCTGGTGCAGCACTCCACTACCATAAGAACATAAGAACATAAGAAAGGAGGAACACTGCAGCAGGCCTGTTGGCCCATACTAGGCAGGTCTTACCCAGCGAATTCTCAAAGTTTTTGCGCTTAAATCGACAATAGACTCACACAGGAGGCTTTTACGTAGGCGCTCAGGGTCGAAGGAACAATCTTTCGTCTTGACCCCCTATGTGGTCTGTAAAATAAAGTGCTAGGACCCGTTGTAAGGGTACAAAAAAACAGAGGTGGGTGTGAGTGAGTGAGGCAGTACAGTGGAACACCACGTGGTGACTAGGCCTCCGGGATGGGATAAGCGGCGTAAGCCCACATAAGGCACAAAAATATTCTAAGCCAGGCTGGCTTAAAAAAACCCACAAAATACCACGACACCACAGGGATAGTAAAGCACTCAGAACAGCTTGAACTGGAAGCACAAACGATAGTGAAGGCTGGAACTCACGTGGCTTGCTTGAGTACTGGGTTAAGTCACCTGGGTTAGTTGCTGGCTTGCTTGGCTTAACCCTTCACACAGACTGGCAGGGGTGGAAAGCTGGCTTAGCAGGCAAGGCTGGTACTTAAGACAGGCTGGATGGTGCAGGGCTGACTCCCATCCCCCACAGTCTGGCTTGGTGGCTTGGCTTAATTTGCAAACCCGGGTCAACCCCTCGGAAGTAATGCAAATAAGCAAATACACAGAGACTGACCAGTAAGCAGAAGCAAACAGGCTGGTGGACGCTTGACTGGCATGTGAAGCGTCAGCAGACCTAAGCGGGAAATGGCGGCCGGCTCAGTAGAAATTTATCTCCAGAAATCGCTGTAATCGTGAGAATTACAGGCCCACCGCTGGCACCATTTGTGGAAAGGGTTCGTGGAGATATGATGCTTGGAGTTAAACACACTTGTTGGATGGTAACACTATACTGCAGAGTGTGAGAAGGGAGAGCCCAAACTGCCTGTCCTGACGTCTGCTTGGATTACGGGGAACTGAGGCCTAGGGAGTGCATCCCACACACTCATGCAGCATCACGTGACGTCACACATGCTAGTCACTGAGCCTACTGAAAGGGAGACTAAATATATATATACATGGATGATACGATCTGCAATATACTACATGAGTATATGTGTGGAAATTTATTTGGTCCAAATAGTTCCACAGCTCAGATCCAGCATGGCCGTCGGGACGGCCGAGCCGGACGGCCCTTAAACCCTCCCAAACAAACGAAGCATTCTCTGGTTGGCAGTTGTTGGTAAGCTTATTTAATTTATAGATTTACTCTTCAGGGAAGGAGTAGGTAGTTTACTGGTAGTACACTAATATTAGGTTTACTAAGGCATCTGTAGATAATGATAAAGTAGACCTAAGA
This sequence comes from Cherax quadricarinatus, assembly GCF_038502225.1. Classification (NCBI taxonomy): domain Eukaryota; kingdom Metazoa; phylum Arthropoda; class Malacostraca; order Decapoda; family Parastacidae; genus Cherax; species Cherax quadricarinatus. Next base: position 17,338,087 of record NC_091378.1, on the reverse strand, counting down.
CCTTAACATAGGTAGTTATAGGCCGATAATGTAGGCAAACACTAGGATAAGTTAGCTAGGGAGAACTGGCAGCCCTAGCTTGATTGAGGAGGCGCGGGTCACAAAGACAGAATAGCGCCCTTCTTACGACAGACACCGACTGGACAAGACGTGCCGTGAACAGCAGACGGCGCCCCCACGTGTCTTCACATCTGAGACCTGGGGAAATCTGGTAGAGGCACCTCGATGTACCGTAGATGATCTCCTCCATCAGCCCATAGAGTAAGACAAGATCTTCACCTTTTCCCGTAGGTTCTGGCCAGTGTCTTGGGAGATTGTGGGTTGAGTTAACTGTGGGCCCGGCGTGCTACAGAGAGAGCATGCCCAGTAAGTACCAGTGTCTCAGAGCCATCTGAAGCTAGTGTCTGAGTCTGCATAGTTATACTAGGGGATACATACCCTCTTGGATATAGGAATTTCTGAGGTGCAGGCAGGACACTAATTACGATTGAATATTGCAGGAATTAATGCTCCCGGTTGCACGTGGTTTCCGAGGGGAAGTCCAAAGGGGCTAAAGCTAGGCTTAGGAAGTTGAAGATCAGGATATATGCTGCAACACCAAGTAAGTTAGTCCTTTATACGTGCATGCAGGCGAGGTTTCTTGCAATACCAATCATTTGTGAAAATCTGTTCTATAAGCCACTTGTGAGGCTGAGGTACCCACCTCAGTGCTCGGTGTCAACAGAGTTTGCCAGGGTAGGCGACTCACTTGGAGGCAGTCCACACAAATTTTCACAATACGTATAGGAGAATTCATTAGCTATACTGACACCACCACTACCACTTACACTTAACTCACCACTACCACATACACTTAACTCACCACAACCACAACCACTTACACTTAATTCACCACCACCACTAACACACTTAACTCACCACTACCACTTACATTTAACTCACCACCACCACAACCACTTACACTTAATTCACCACCACCACTAACACACTTAACTCACCACTACCACTTACATTTAACTCACCACTACCACTTATACTTAACTCACCACTGCCACTTACACTTAACTCACCACCAACACTACCTCTTACACTTAACTCACCACCACCACTACCACTTACACTTAACTCACCACCACCACTACCACTTACACTGAACTCACCACCACCACTACTACCACTTAACTCACCACCACCACTACCACCACTACCACTTAACTAACCACCACCACTACCACTTAACTCACCACCACCACTACCACTTAGCTTACCACCACCACTACCACTTAACTCACCACCACCACTACCACTTAACTCACCACCACCACTACCACTTAACTCACCACCACCACTACCACTTAACTCACCACCACCACTACCACTTAACTAACCACCACCACTACCACTTAACTAACCACCACCACCACCAGTAACACTTAACTCACCACCACCACTACCACTTAACTAACCACCATCACTACCACTTAACTCACCACCGCTACTACCACTTAACTCAGCACCACCACTACCACTTAACTAACCACCACCACTACCACTTAACTCACCACCACCACTACCACATAACTCACCACCACCACTGCGACTTAACTAACCACCACCACCACTACCACTTAACTCACCACTACCACTTAAATCACCGCCACCACTAACACTTAACTCACCACCACCACCACCACTACCACTTAACTCACCACTACCACTTAAATCACTGCCACCACTACCACTTAACTCACCACCACCACTACCACATAACTCACCACCACCACTGCGACTTAACTAACCACCACCACCGCTACCACTTAACTCACCACCACCACCACTACCACTTAACTCACTACTACCACTTAACTCACCACCACCACTGCCACTTAACTAACCACCACCACCACCACCACTACCACTTAACTCACCACTACCACTTAAATCACCGCCACCACTACAACTTAACTCACCACCACCACAACCACTACCACTTAACTCACCACTACCACTTAAATCACCGCCACCACTACCACTTAACTCACCACTACCACTACCACATAACTCACCACCACCACTACCACTTAACTTACCACCACAACTACTACTTAACTAACCGCCACCACCGCCAGTACCACTTAACTCACCACCACCACTACCACTTAACTCACCACCACCAATACCACTTAACTCACCACCACCACTGCCACTTAACTAACCACCACTACCACTTAACTCACCACTACCACTTAAATCACCGCCACCACTACCACTTAACTCACCACCACCACTACCACTTAACTCACCACCACCACTGCCACTTTACTAACCACCACCACCATTTAACTCACCACTACCACTTAAATCACCGCCACCACTACCACTTAACTCACCACCACCACTACCACTTAACTCACCACTACCACTTAACTCACCACTACCACTTAACTAACCACCACCACCACTGCCACTTAACTCACCACCACCACTACCACTTAACTCATCACTACCACTTAACTAACCACCACCACTAAACTCACCACTGCCACTTAACTCACCACCACCACTACCACTTAACTCACCACCACCACTACCACTTAACTAGCCACCACCACTACCACTTAACTCACCACTACCACTTAACTAACCACCACAATCACTTAACTCACCACCACCACTACCACTTAACTCACCACCACTACCACTTAACTCACCACTACCACTTAACTAACCACCACAATCACTTAACTCACCATCACCACTTAACTCACCACCACTACCACTTAACTCACCTCCACTACCACTTAACTCACCACTACCACTTAACTAACCACCACAATCACTTAACTCACCACCACCACTACCACTTAACTCACCACCACCACTACCACTTAACTCACCACCACCACTACCACTTAACTCACCACCACCACTACCACTTAACTCACTACACCTGCAACACATTCTCATATTGTCCACACAAGTTTACATCCCACCACTTCTGCCGTAATGGCTCCCTTACCTTTTCCTTTTGGTTAAAATTTTCAATTCTGGTCTCTCAAGTCTCTATATATTTCACTTGTCTCTCTGACCATTTGTGTTTCCACCTGAACTCGTGTTCTTCATTCTTATTTACAATCTACTTCTGATTTTTGCGATTTTTTGGGGGGGATTTGCTGACCATTATTCTTGCCTCACTTGCAGTTTTTCTTATTGCATGTTTTGTTCTCTTTCTTGAGAATTGTAAAATGAGAGGCCTAGAAATTTATATATGAGAGGCCTAAGTGATTTTGTTTAGGTCTTAATAAATGGGATGATTAATGGAGGGACGAAAATTAGAAGATGCAAATGAAGATACTAACATGTGTCTGCTTCCTTCATCCTCTGTCTGTATCTGCTGTGTATGTATATCTGCTGTGTATCTATATCTGCTGTGTATCTATATCTGCTGTGTATCTATATCTGCTGTGTATCTATATCTGCTGTGTATGTATCTATATCTGCTGTGTATGTATCTGTATCTGCTGTGTATCTATATCTGCTCTGTATGTATCTATATCTCCTGTGTATGTACCTATATCTGCTGTATATCTATATCTGCTGTGTATCTATATCTGCTGAGTGTGTATCTATATCTGCTGTGTATTTATATCTGCTGTGTATGTATCTATATCTCAGGGCCAGACTCATGGAACTCTGTGTTCATCAAGAACTGCAAGAAGCCCCTATCACGACCCTTTTCCATCCTATGGAGAGGGAGCATGGACACGGGGGTCGTCCCACAGTTACTAAAAACAACAGACATAGCCCCACTCCACAAAGGGGGCAGTAAAGCAACAGTAAAGAACTACAGACCAATAGCACTAACATCCCATATCATAAAAATCTTTGAAAGGGTCCTAAGAAGCAAGATCACCACCCATCTAGAAACCCATCAGTTACACAACCCAGGGCAACATGGGTTTAGAACAGGTCGCTCCTGTCTGTCTCAACTATTGGACCACTACGACAAGGTCCTAAATGCACTAGAAGACAAAAAGAATGCAGATGTAATATATACAGACTTTGCAAAAGCCTTCGACAAGTGTGACCATGGCGTAATAGCGCACAAAATGCGTGCTAAAGGAATAACAGGAAAAGTCGGTCGATGGATCTATAATTTCCTCACTAACAGAACACAGAGAGTAGTCGTCAACAGAGTAAAGTCCGAGGCAGCTACGGTGAAAAGCTCTGTTCCACAAGGCACAGTACTCGCTCCCATCTTGTTCCTCATCCTTATATCCGACATAGACAAGGATGTCAGCCACAGCACCGTGTCTTCCTTTGCAGATGACACCCGAATCTGTATGACAGTGTCTTCCATTGCAGACACTGCAAGGCTCCAGGCGGACATCAACCAAATCTTTCAGTGGGCTGCAGAAAACAATATGAAGTTCAACGATGAGAAATTTCAATTACTCAGATATGGTAAACATGAGGAAATTAAATCTTCATCAGAGTACAAAACAAATTCTGGCCACAAAATAGAGCGAAACACCAACGTCAAAGACCTGGGAGTGATCATGTCGGAGGATCTCACCTTCAAGGACCATAACATTGTATCAATCGCATCTGCTAGAAAAATGACAGGATGGATAATGAGAACCTTCAAAACTAGGGAGGCCAAGCCCATGATGACACTCTTCAGGTCACTTGTTCTATCTAGGCTGGAATATTGCTGCACACTAACAGCACCTTTCAAGGCAGGTGAAATTGCCGACCTAGAAAATGTACAGAGAACTTTCACGGCGCGCATAACGGAGATAAAACACCTCAATTATTGGGAGCGCTTGAGGTTCCTAAACCTGTATTCCCTGGAACGCAGGAGGGAGAGATACATGATTATATACACCTGGAAAATCCTAGAGGGACTAGTACCGAACTTGCACACGAAAATCACTCACTACGAAAGCAAAAGACTTGGCAGACGATGCACCATCCCCCCAATGAAAAGCAGGGGTGTCACTAGCACGTTAAGAGACCATACAATAAGTGTCAGGGGCCCGAGACTGTTCAACTGCCTCCCAGCACACATAAGGGGGATTACCAACAGACCCCTGGCAGTCTTCAAGCTGGCACTGGACAAGCACCTAAAGTCAGTTCCGGATCAGCCGGGCTGTGGCTCGTACGTTGGTTTGCGTGCAGCCAGCAGCAACAGCCTGGTTGATCAGGCTCTGATCCACCAGGAGGCCTGGTCTCAGACCGGGCTGCGGGGGCGTTGACCCCCGGAACTCTCTCCAGGTAAACTCCAGGTATGTACCTTTATCTGCTGTGTATGTATCTATATCTCCTGTGTATGTGCCTATATCTGCTGTATATGTATCTATATCTGCTGTGTATCTATATCTGCTGTGTATGTATCTATATCTCCTGTGTATGTGCCTATATCTGCTGTATATGTATCTATATCTGCTGTGTATGTATCTATATCTGCTGTGTATCTATATCTGCTGTGTATGTACCTATATCTGCTGTGTATGTATATATATCTGCTGTGTATGTATCTATACCTGCTGTGTAAGTATCTTTATCTGCTGTGTGAGTATCTATATCTGCTGTGTATGTGTATCTGTGTATGTATCTATATCTGCTGTGTATCTGTATCTGCTGTGTATGTATCTACATCTGCTGTGTATGTATCTGTATCTGCTGTGTATCTATATCAGCTGTGTATCTATACCTGCTGTGTGTGTATCTATATCTGCTGTGTGTGTATCTATATCTGCTGAGTGTGTATCTATATCTGATGAGTGTGTATCTATATCTGCTCTGCATCTATATCTGCTGAGTGTGTATCTATATCTGCTGTGTGTGTATCTATATCTGCTGTGTATGTATCTATATCTGCTGTATATGAATCTATATCTGCTGTGCATGTATCTATATCTGTTGTGTATGTATCTGTGTCTGCTGTGTATCTATATCTGCTTTGTGTGTATCTATATCTGCTGTCTATATCTGCTGTGTGTGTATCTATATCTGCTGTGTATGTATCTACATCTGATGTGTATCTATATCTGCTGTGTAAGTATCTATATCTGCTGTGTATTTATCACAGGTTCAAGTGTTGAAGAAGGAGATCCTACTTCTTCAGGAGGAAAATAGGCTGAAGCTTCGCATAGATGTAAGGTAAGGAGGAAATGTTCACCAGCAGTGATAGTGGCAGCCGCTTTAAGTGGCAAGTGGTTCGAAGTTCAAGAAGAAGGAAGATGAGGAGAGTTAATAGAAAAGATGTGAAGGTAGGAAATCGATTCTTTGTTCTCCAAGACGAGTGTACTTCAGTGGTTAGTGAGGCTGAAGGTACCACTGATTCCCCTGTTAATCAAGGTAAGAATATTTTAATAGTAGGCGATTCTCAGGTAAGATATATGGACCGTGCATTTTGTAACAGAGACAGAAAGGTCAGACAGAGAGTGTGTCTTCCTGGAGCTGGTGTTGGTGACATAGTCAGCAGGTTGGATAATATTATGGCAGGTAATTGGAACAAGCCCATTATCTTTCTTAGTGCTGTGGGTAATGACATTGGGAAAGGCAGGAGAGAGGAGCTGCTGGATAGGTACAGGTCAGCCATAGAAGTAGTTAGGTCTAAATGGAGGGATCCCAGTCACATGTAGCATCTTGCCTAGAAAAGGAGTGGGCAATGAATGGATGTCAAGGGCAATTGGTATAAATTGCTGGCTAGATAGGTACTGCAAAGAACTTGCAATCCCATTCATTGATAACTGGGACCTATTCTTTGGTAAACGTGATATGTATGCAAGGGATGGGGTTCATCTCTCTGGGGCTGGAGTGGTTGCATTAGCCAATTCGATTGAGAGGGTAATTGATGACTTGTCTAGGAATTTAAACTGATAGATTATAGAGGTATGGGTGTTTGTGGGAAACAATCAGGCTGCAGCATTAGGGTTAAAATCAGCAGTTATTACCAGGATACCTCAGGGATATGTTTAAAAGACAATATTCAAAATAAAGTTGCTAGTAATGGCAAATCAATTGATCAACAAACAAAGAGAGATAGTAGAGGGCAACGAGTGATTAGCTCCCTTAAGGTTTACTATACAAATAGTAGGAGTCTAAGAAATAAGATAGATGAGCTAAGATTACTTGCAAGTGTAGGTAATATAGATATTATTGGTATAACAGAGACCTGGTTCAACCTGAAAGATAGAGAAATGCCTTCTGAATGCAACATACAGGGTTATAAACTATTCCACACTGATAGGGTCAACAGGAAGGGTGGTGGTGTGGCGATGTATGCCAGAGAAAATTTAAATTGTTGTCTTAGACATGATATAAGATTAGAAACATCAAACACAGAATCTGTTTGGCTACAGTTTCTCGAGGGACGTGACAAATTAATTTTGGGTGTGATTTATTGGCCCCCAAACCTTGATAGGGAGGGCAGTAAGCTGTTATGGGACGAAATTCGTAAGACACCTAGATATGAAAATGTTGTTAGACTGGGAGATTTTAACTTTAGACAAATTGATTGGAACAATATGACAGGAAATCTTGAGTCTAGTGACTTTCTTGATACGGTTTAGGATTGCTTTTTAGAACAGTTTGTGACAGAACCAACTAGAGGAAACAATCTGCTTGATTTGGTTCTTGCCAACAAAGATTCACTAATTAATAATCTTGAGGTTAATGATGAGCTTGGAGAAAGTGATCACAAATCACTTAGTTTCAATATATCATGGAATTACCCTGATAATTGCAATCAAATCTCTGTCCCAGATTTTCGCTTGGCCGACTTCATGGGACTGAAAAAATACCTGGGTGGGCTAAATTGGGATGTTCTGACTATGGGTCAGGTAGGTGATCTTGGTTGCCAATATGACGTTTTTCAGAGCATAGTTCTAGCTGCCCAGACAACTTTTGTTCCGAGTAGGGAAATTAGATCTAACAAAAATGATCCCAAATGGATGAACAATAGATTAAAACATCTCATTGGTCAAAAGAGAGGCATATATAGGCATATCAAAAGAGGGGATGGGCAGTTAAGAAATCAATATATTCAATTAAAGAGAGAAATAAAGAAAGGAATAAGAAAAGCTAAAAGGGATTATGAGGCTAAGGTCGCAAGGGATTCAAAGACTAACCCAAAAGGATTCTTTCAGGTATACAGAAGTAAGATTAGGGACAAGATTGTCCCAATTAAGAGTAACTCTGGTCAGATCACTGACAGTGATAAGGATATGTGTGAAATTCTAAATACCTACTTCCTCTCAGTTTTCACCCAGGAAAATACTAGCGATATTCCTGAAATAATAGATTATGTAGAACAGGATGATAATAAACTATGCACGACTGCGGTAACTAGTGACATGGTCCTCAGACAAACAGAGAAACTAGAACCTAACAAATCCCCAGGCCGTGATGAACTGTTTGCAAGGGTGTTAAAGGAATGTAAAGTGGAACTTAGCATACCTTTGGCTAATCTTTTTAACATATCACTACAAATTGGCATTGTGCCTGATAAGTGGAAAATGGCAAATGTAATATCTATTTACAAGGCAGGTGATAGGTTCTTGGCTTCGAACTATAGACCAATAAGCCTTACCTCCATAGTGGGAAAATTTATGGAATCAATAATTGCCGAAGCAATTCATAGCCATCTTGACAGCACAGATTGATTAATGGATCTCAACACTGTTTTACAAAGGGGCGTTCCTGTCTTAGGAATTTACTAACTTTTTTAACTAAGGTGTTTGAGGAGGTAGATCATGGTAATGGATATGATATTGTGTATATGGACTTCAGTAAGGCTTTCAATAAAGTTCCACACCAGAGGCTATTGAGGAAACTTAAGGCACACGGAATAGGAGGAGAAATTTTTTCCTGGGTAGAGGCATGGCTGACAAATAGGCAGCAGAGAATTTGAATAAATGGGGAGAAATCAGAATAGGAGCACGTCACAAGCGGTGCTCCTCAGGGGTCAGTGTTGGGCCCGTTGTTGTTCACAATTTACATAAACGACATAGATGAGGAAATAAATAGCGACATAAGCAAATTTGCTGATGGCACTAAAATAGGCCGTCCAATTCATTCTAATGAGGACACTAGAGCACACCAGGATGATTTGAATAGACTGATGCAATGGTCGGAGAAGCGGCAGATGCAGTTTAATATTGACAAATGCAAAGTTCTAAATGTTGGACAGTTAAATAACCATGCCACATGCCATCGGCTGTGGTTCCACTCCACAAATGACTGGATTTGGCGTACGATTTCTGCCATTTCCTGCCAGCTTTTTTTTTTTTTTCCTTCCTGGCACTAAAAAACCTCTCCTCTTGAGTGGCTGTGGCTACCCAGGTTTTCCCATGGCCTGGATGTTTTGTATCTTTTTGTCCCCTTTAGATGGTGTGCCTGGCAATTTAAGTTATAGCACAGTCTTTCCTGTACTGAAGAGGGACACATTTCAGGGTGAAAAAGCTTACAGGAAGTGAGTTTGCATTTTCATGTTGTCATATTGGCACGGCATTTTCTAGAGTGGTCATAGTTGCACGTCCCATCTGTTTTTCCAGATTTCCCATGCCAGCAGATACCAAGTGCATAGCATGTGCACAGGCTTGGTTTCCATTTGCCTTGAGTTCTTGTGACTGTATTCCCTGTCGGTGCATGTTTACCTGTCTCATTCCTATCCTCACTAGTACTCACAATGGAGCTCTCACCAGTTGTTTCTGGTGATGTATCCTCATTATTGCTAGTGGAGTCTCCTTGTTTGCTATCTCCTGTGGTATTACTAGTTTGTAATATTGGTTTTATCTTGTCCTTGACTACACTTGTTTCCCCACTACAGCTCCTGTCTCCCTCGAGGCCATTTATATGCATTCCCTCATGCTGTATATTTATCTATATCTGCTGTGTGTGTATCTATATCTGCTGTGTGTGTATTTATATCTGCTGTGTATGTATTTATATCTGCTGTGTATGTATCTATATCTGCTGTGCATGTATCTATATCTGCTGTGTATGTATCTATATCTGCTGTGTATGTATCCATATCTACTGTGTATATATCTATATTGCTTCGTAATTATCTATATTTACTGTTTAAATATTGCTATGTATATATCTATATCAGCAGAGTATATATTTTTATCTACTATATATATATATATATATATATATATATATATATATATTAGTGTGTGTGTGTATATATCTCCGTATCTGTTGTGTAGGAATCTATATCTGCTATGTATATATTTATATCTACGACTGGTGTTTACCAGACTGAGGATCGAGCCTTCACCACGTTTTGCGCTTCCGGATTTACGTGGCTTCAGCGTTTACCGTGGATTTATTTTAGTTTTCTGCACTACTGCAATGTGGTCAATGTTTCCAGGAGGTTTATATATACGCGATTTGGAAGGTATATATAGTACAAGTAAAAAATATTGATGAATGTATATTTTTTTAGTACTATTAGTACTAAAAAAAATATACATAGCTGGTAAAAATAGTATACATAAGAACTGTAGGTATACTGTTGGAGTGTAAGAGTATATACAGTTGTTAAGAGAGAACACATGAAGGTTTGAAAGGTATCTATAACACCTAAGCTATTTCACCTTTCACAATTCCTTTCTCCCTGGAAAAAAATATTAAATTGCTTTTTCCATTCTTTTTCCTGGCTAGTGTTTGCATATAGCTTGCAACATAACCAACACTGCAACATAGACTGGTGCATCTCCATGTTGCTCCTGGCAACACAGTCTGCAACGGAGGAGAAAGGTGGGAAGTGGGTGAGGTTTGTATCTATGACCTCAAAGGGCTCTTCATTCAAGGAACTGGAGAAGCACTGCCTCTTCTTGTGATTAAAAGTGGTGGCCACTCGGGTCTCCGGTGCTGTGTGCAATTTCCGGGAACACACTTCAGTATATTTATTTCTTGCAAGAGAAGCAAAATAGAATTGGAGATCGAAGCGTATCTTTCGACATCAGCCTGAAACCTTCTTCAGAAGTGAAGAAAAGAAATATTATTATTGTTGTGGCATGCAAAGAGTATATTACAATTTATTCTGCGCATGTCACACTGCTATATAGGCTGCCTCCCAGCCAGTGAACCGAGTGCTAATGGTTTAACGATCAGTAGGGTACCCATCTTTAAATCAGCACCTTGGTTCATTGAACAATTACAAACAAGCCCCCAACATTAAAATGGTATAAAATACCGACAGGTTGTTAGGTAAGACACATATGCAACAGTTAGGTATCTTTATTTCGAAGCGTTTCGCCTACACAGTAGGCTTCTTCAGTCGAGTACAGAAAAGTTGATAGAAGCAGAAGATACTTGAAGACGATGTAATCAGTCCATCACCCTTGAAGTTTTGAGGTGGTCAGTCCCTCAGTCTGGAGAAGAGCATTGTTCCATAGTCTGAAACAATATGGAGTTGAAGTGATAGGATGGAGCCTTATATAGCGCCAGGAGGTGAGACGTAGGTCACTGGTAGAGGTGAGAAAGTAGACGTTGGGAGGTCAGGTCCCTCTCAAATCCAGCCGTTCTCACTAGTAGAGGTTGTCGAAGTTGATTTCAGGTCTGTACCAAGATACCCTTGTGATGGACTGATTACATCGTCTTCAAGTCTCTTCTGCTTCTATCAACTTTTCTGTACTCGACTGAAGAAGCCTACTGTGTAGGCGAAACGTTTCGAAATAAAGATACCTAACTGTTGCAATTGTGTCTTACCTAACAAGCCCCCCAAAGCTGAAACAACGTGGTTCACTTGTGCCAAGCGAATTGACTTGCCTGACTGCTGGTTGAGCACGGTGCACTCTCTCTGGCTTCTGCTTCTGCCATCTTTTGTCACCATGTGGTACACTTTCTATTCCACCTCTGTATTAGTGTACAAGTAAATATTTGGCAAATTATATTTGGTGAAGGAAAATATAAATCGTATACTATTCTTCAGTTTTGTTGGCTCTAGTTTGAATCTCATTACAACCAGGTTTACGGGCCATACTATACATGTGTTCGTAACAACTATTAGTTTTATAATAGCAACAGTCACATCAATAATAGGATCAAAATCTACCCAGAGTGAGCCACTGACCCAATACAGCTCTACACGGAGTGAAACATTGAGTCAATACAAACTTACTCTACAGTCACTATCACGTCTTCTCTCTCTCCCTCAGTTCACTTATCTTACACTGCTGGAATATTACTGGACGTCTGCATTCCTCTCCATCTTGTTTCACATGTGCCTCTGTATGGTCTACCATCACGTTAACTAAGTGTCGATCAGATGCACTTGTAAGTGCTTTATTATATATAAGTGTTCTACATTCACAGTACGTAATGTTGGTAGAGTTGCTGACGATATGTTAGGTAAAAGGGACACATGAGCAAATAATTGCGAATTTTTATTGGGGCTAAAAATTTGATGTGCGGAATCTTCAGGCGAGGCTCGACGTGGTTGAACCGGCTGTAAAGTTTACACTTGAAGAGGAGTCCAGTGACAAGCTACTTTTTCTAGACGTTCTCATTCACAAAGTAGATAATCTAAAGTTTCAAGTTTACAGGAAACCTACAAACCAAAACGATCTCGCCCACTTCTATTCCAGTCAAGATACTAAGACCAGAAGAGGCATCATCATTGGATTTTCCTCAGAGCATACTGAGTTTGCAGTCCAGAGTTTCTTGACGAGGAATGTACATACACACATCAAACCTTCACTGAGCTACATTTTCCTTCCTTTTTTATCAAAGACTGCGTGAAAAGGGCTGTTTAGATAACCAGTTCTCCACGCACCAACGCCACTCCTAACAAAGGTATAATCCTTTCCAACAGCCAGGTTGCACTGAACGTTTTTAAAGCTAACACTAGGGTCGTCATCGTAACATGTACTTCCATAAAAGATCAGACTAGGACGAAATTGAAGAACATTGAACCAGTCAATGCTGGGGTTTACACTACCCCTGTGGAGGCTGTGACAAAATATACGTAGATAAAACTGCAAAACAAACTCGAAACACGTCTCACTGAACACAATGTTTATAGGAGCAATAACTTGAACAATGTGATGAATGGTTTGAAAAACTGACAAGTTGAAGATTGAGACACTTATGCAACATATGGGAATCTTTATTCAGGAAACGTTTCGCCACACAGTGGCTTCATCAGTCCAATACAAAGTACAAAGGCGTAAGGAGAGGAGTTTGAGGTAATCAGTCCCTCAGCCTGGAGTCGATGTGTTCAGTCCATCAATCTTGTAGAATGTACAGCATAGGGCCGTAGACGTGGCTTATATACTGTAGTGAGGTGAGGTGAAGCAGGCGGAGGCGGGGTCATAGTGGTACCATCCACTAGTCGAAGTAGGTCTTTGTCCAAAGGTTGAACAAGTGTTGAAGAATTCTTTGTAACAAGATCCCATGATGCTGCAGTGTCTGACTCCTCCTCTCCTTACGCCTTTCTACTCTATATTGGACTGATGAAGCCACTGTGTGGCGAAACGTTTCCTGAATAAAGATTCCCATATGCTGCATAAGTGTCTCAATCTTCAACTTGAACAATGCCTGTGCTTAACACCAGAATTCCGCCCACCACCTAATGAAATTCAAAGAACCTAATTTCCGTAGACGTAAATACCTTGAATCATCATTAATCGATGTTTCTAACACTATCAGTATAAAGCCAGCTTTATCATCTCTGAAGTATTAGCAACAATTCTCCTCAAAATAATACTCACCCCCATATCATAGCTGCTACTACTGCCACAAGTACTACAACAACTACTACTACTACTATTATTACTACTACTTACAACGATTATGTTATACCTTGCACCTCACTCTGTACCTATATATACCCTCTGTGTCCATGTATTGTTTGCAGTGGTTTAACAAAGCTCCTGGAGAGCGAAACGTTGCCTCAACAAAACTGTCACATTACTTACGATTGTGTCCTTTTACCTAACACTTAAAATCTCTCTGTGACTCAGGAAATTGTAATAACATTTTTCAACACGTTACAGAACGGGTGGGATTCGAGGAGAATTCATAAACCTGGCAGTCCATTATGCTGACCAATGGGGTTTGATGACTCCTGCCACGGGATCGAGTCCCACCCACACTCTGATTTATCTGCAAGTGTCTTTAGCACCTTGCACAGGAATGATAAGTTGACTGTGATCTTAAGAGTAGTGATCTGTGACCTGCTAGTTGAGGCGTCCCAGGCAGTTTAGTAACGAGGCTAGTAATAGTGCAACTGCCTCATAGCATACATGCTGGGAGGCAGTTGCACTATTACTAACCTCGTTACTAAACTGCCTGGGATGCACCAGGCAGTTTAGTAACGAGGTTAGTAATAGTGCAATAACACAGCCCAAGTTATCCCTGTCAGGAGCTAAGTTGCAACTTCACCTACTTAAAAACAGGCTCAAAGCTAGTCAAATTCCATTGCAATTTCGTAAATTTCCAATGCAAGGCAGTTAAATTCCTGTTCAAGGCAGTTAAATTCCAATTCAAGGCAGTTAAATTCCTATTCAAGGCAGTTAAATTCCTGTTCAAGGCAGTTAAATTCCTGTTCAAGACAGTTAAATTCCTGTTCAAGGCAGTTAAATTCCTGTTCAAGACAGTTAAATTCCTGTTCAAGGCAGTTAAATTCATATTCAAGGCAGTTAAATTCCTGTTCAAGGCAGTTAAATTCCTATTAAAAGCAGTTAAATTCATGTTCAAGACAGTTAAATTCCTATTCAAGGCAGTTAAATTCCTGTTCAAGGCAGTTAAATTCCTGTTCAAGACAGTTAAATTCCTGTTCAAGGCAGTTAAATTCCTGTTCAAGACAGTTAAATTCCTGTTCAAGGCAGTTAAATTCATATTCAAGGCAGTTAAATTCCTGTTCAAGGCAGTTAAATTCCTGTTCAAGGCAGTTAAATTCCTGTTCAAGGCAGTTAAATTCATATTCAAGGCAGTTAAATTCATATTCAAGGCAGTTAAATTCCTATTCAAGGCAGTTAAATTCCTATTCAAGGCAGTTAAATTCCTGTTCACGGAAGTTAAATTCCAGTACAATTCCATTAACTTCCTGTAGAAGGAAGTTAAATTCTGAACTGATTCAGTAAAATAAATTATAATCAACTATATACATTAGTCCAGTCATATAAACTCCCATTCCAGTCAGTTAAATTTTTGTTTAACAAAGTTAAGTAACAATTCCAGACTGCATTATTCCGGTAACAGACTGACCAAAATCTGTTCAAGTTAAATTCTGGTCCTAAGAAGATTAATTCCAGTAAGATGCAGTATAATTCCAGTAAGATGCAGTATAATTCCAGTAAGATGCAGTATAATTCCAGTAAGATGCGGTATAATTCCAGTGAGATGCAGTATAATTCCAGTAAGATGCAGTATAATTCCAGTAAGATGCAGTATAATTCCAGTAAGATGCAGTATAATTCCAGTGAGATGCAGTATAATTCCAGTAAGATGCAGTATAATTCCAGTGAGATGCAGTATAATTCCAGTAAGATGCAGTATAATTCCAGTGAGATGCAGTATAATTCCAGTAAGATGCAGTATAATTCCAGTGAGATGCAGTATAATTCCAGTAAGATGCAGTATAATTCCAGTGAGATGCAGTATAATTCCAGTAAGATGCAGTATAATTCCAGTGAGATGCAGTATAATTCCAGTAAGATGCAGTATAATTCCAGTAAGATGCAGTATAATTCCAGTAAGATGCAGTATAATTCCAGTAAGATGCAGTATAATTCCAGTAAGATGCAGTGTAATTCCAGTAAGATGCAGTATAATTCCAGTAAGATGCAGTATAATTCCAGTGAGATGCAGTATAATTCCAGTAAGATGCAGTATAATTCCAGTAAGATGCAGTATAATTCCAGTGAGATGCAGTATAATTCGAGTAAGATGCAGCATAATTCCAGTAAGATGCAGTATAATTCCAGTAAGATGCAGTATAATTCCAGTAAGATGCAGTATAATTCCAGTAAGATGCAGTATAACTCCAGTAAGATGCGGTATAATTCCAGTAAGATGCAGTATAATTCCAGTAAGATGCAGTATAATTCCAGTAAGATGCAGTATAATTCCAGTAAGATGCGGTTAATTACTATTTAAAAGCAGTAAAGGAACATTATTGAGCAGTAGTAAGACTGCTCATACAAGCAGAGTAATAAAGACCAACAGTAAGACTGCTCATACAAGCAGAGTAATAAAGACCAACAGTAAGACTGCTCATACAAGCAGAGTAATAAAGACCAACAGTAAGACTGCTCATACAAGCAGAGTAATAAAGACCAACAGTAAGACTGCTCATACAAGCAGAGTAATAAAGACCAACAGTAAGACTGCTCATACAAGCAGAGTAATAAAGACCAACAGTAAGACTGCTCATACAAGCAGAGTAATAAAGACCAACAGTAAGACTGCTCATACAAGCAGAGTAATAAAGACCAACAGTAAGACTGCTCATACAAGCAGAGTAATAAAGACCAACAGTAAGACTGCTCATACAAGCAGAGTAATAAAGACCAACAGTAAGACTGCTCATACAAGCAGAGTAATAAAGACCAACAGTAAGACTGCTCATACAAGCAGAGTAATAAAGACCAACAGTAAGACTGCTCATACAAGCAGAGTAATAAAGACCAACAGTAAGACTGCTCATACAAGCAGAGTAATAAAGACCAACAGTAAGACTGCTCATACAAGCAGAGTAATAAAGACCAACAGTAAGACTGCTCATACAAGCAGAGTAATAAAGACCAACAGTAAGACTGCTCATACAAGCAGAGTAATAAAGACCAACAGTAAGACTGCTCATACAAGCAGAGTAATAAAGACCAACAGTAAGACTGCTCATACAAGCAGAGTAATAAAGACCAACAGTAAGACTGCTCATACAAGCAGAGTAATAAAGACCAACAGTAAGACTGCTCATACAAGCAGAGTAATAAAGACCAACAGTAAGACTGCTCATACAAGCAGAGTAATAAAGACCAACAGTAAGACTGCTCATACAAGCAGAGTAATAAAGACCAACAGTAAGACTGCTCATACAAGCAGAGTAATAAAGACCAACAGTAAGACTGCTCATACAAGCAGAGTAATAAAGACCAACAGTAAGACTGCTCATACAAGCAGAGTAATAAAGACCAACAGTAAGACTGCTCATACAAGCAGAGTAATAAAGAACAACAGTAAGACTGCTCATACAAGCAGAGTAATAAAGACCAACAGTAAGACTGCTCATACAAGCAGAGTAATAAAGACCAACTGTAAGACTGCTCATACAAGCAGAGTAATAAAGACCAACAGTAAGACTGCTCATACAAGCAGAGTAATAAAGACCAACAGTAAGACTGCTCATACAAGCAGAGTAATAAAGACCAACAGTAAGACTGCTCATACAAGCAGAGTAATAAAGACCAACAGTAAGACTGCTCATACAAGCAGAGTAATAAAGAATACAACCACAAATGCTGATACAATACACAATTACGATACAATAACGTAAAAAATAATTACAACTTTTATTACAACGAACAGGTCAGTTTTGTTCACTGTTGAGAGTGAACGTTGAAAAAACTTGATTGTTAATCACTGGACAATAATGTAGTGACGTCATACATTATTTTGTTGACCTTTAGTGAAATGTATTTTTGTCAGTGTTGCCACATCCTCCAGCCACTATTACTGTTACAGTGTTGCCACATCCTCCAACCACTATTACTGTTACAGTGTTGCCACATCCTCCAGCCACTATTACTGTTACAGTGTTGCCACATCCTCCATCCACTATTACTGTTACAGTGTTGCCACATCCTCCATCCACTATTACTGTTACAGTGTTGCCACATCCTCCAACCACTGTTACTGTTACAGTGATGCCATATCCTCTCCACTATTACAGTTACCTGGAGAGCGTTTCGGGGGTCAACGCCCCCACGGCCCTGAGACCAGGCCTCATTTTAGATCAGGGTCTGGTCAACCAGGCTGTTACTGCTGACTGCACGCAAGGTGACGTGCGAACCACAGCCCGGTTGGCCAGGTACTGACTTCAGGTGCCTGTTCAGTGACTTCTTGAAGGCAGCCACGAGTCTATTAGTAATCCCCCTGATGTGGTGAATGGTTTAGAAAACCGACAAGTTGAAGAATTGAGACACTTATGCAACACATGGGAATCTTTATTGAAGAAACGTTTCGCCACACAGTAGCTTCATCAGTCCAATACAAAGTAGAAATGTGTAAGGAGAGGAGAAGTTTGAGGTAATCAGTCCCTCAACCTGGAATCGATGTGTTCAGTCCATCACTCTTGTAGGACTTGTATTGGACTGATGAAGCCACTGTGTGGCGAAACGTTCCTTCAATAAAGATTCCCATATGTTGCGTAAGTGTCTCAATTCTTCAATCCCCCTGATGTTTGCTAGGAGGCAGTTGAACAGTCTTGGGCCCCGGACACTTATTGTGTTGTCTCTCAGTGTACTCGTGGCGCCCCTGCTTTTTTTTCAGGGTAATGTTGCATCTCCTGCTGAGTCTTTTGCTTTCATATGGAGTGATTTTCGTGTGCAAGTTTGGTACCTCCAGGACCTTCCAAGTGAATATTATCATGTATCTCTCTCGCCTGCTTTCCAGGGAATACAGATCAAGGTCCTTCAACCGTTCCCAGTAGGTTAGGTGCCTTTTCGCACTTATATGTGGCGTGAAAGTTCTTTGTACACTCTCCAGGTCTGCAATATCTCCAGCCTTGAAGGTAGCCGTTAGTGTACAACAGTATTCCAGCCTAGCGAGCCCAAGGGATTTGAAGAGAATCATCATGGGCTTGGTGTCCCTAGTTTTGAAAGTTCTCATTATCCATCCTATCATTTTCATAGCAGATGAGGTAGATACATTGTTGTGGTCTTTGAAGGTGAGATCCTCTGACATTATCACTCCCAGGTCCTTCACATTACTTTTCCGCTCTATTGTATGGTTAGAATTTGTCGCATACCCTGACACATTTTTAATTTCCTCAAGTTTTCCATATCTGAGTAGTTGAAATTTCTCCTCGTTGAACTTCATATTGTTTTGAGTGTCCCATTCGAAGATTTGGTTGATGTCCGCTTGGAGTCTCGCAGTGTCTTCGATGGCGGTCACTGCCATGGTGATCCAGGTGTCATCCACAAACGAAGACACGGAGCTATGGGTTATATCTCTGTCTGTGTCAGATATGAGGATGAGGAATAGAATAGGAGCGAGTACTGTGCCTTGTGGAACAGAGCTTTTTACCATGGCTGTCTGGGACTTTATTTTGTTTACTATTACTTTTCGTGTTCTATTTGTCAGGAAGTTGTAGATCCATCTTGCAACTTTTCCTGTTATTCCTTTATCCCTCGTTTTGTGCGCTATTACACCATGGTCACACTTGTCGACAGTTTTTGCAAAATCTGTGTATACTACATCTGTATTTTGTTTATCCTCTACAGCATCCAGGACCTTGTCATAGCGCTCCAGTAGCTGGGACTGGCAGGAGCGACCTGCTCTAAACCCGTGTTGTCCTGGGTTGTGTTACTGATGGGTATCTAGGTGGTTGGCGATCTGGCTTCTCAGAACCCTCTCAAAGATTTTTATGATATGAGATGTTAGTGCTGCAGCATATGGGCGCCTACCAAACCTAAGAATAGCGTTCCGAAATCTCAGTAAGGACTCGTTCAGGACCCTGTACACCGTGTACGTTAGGCCTATATTGGAGTATGCAACGCCAGTTTGGAACCCTCACCTAGCCAAGAACGTACGGAAATTAGAGAAAGTGCGAAGGTTTGCAACAAGACTAGTCCCGGAGCTAAGGGGTATGTCCTACGAGGAGAGGTTAAGGGAAATCGACCTAACGACACTGAAGACAGGAAAGATAAGGGGATATGATAAGGACATAAAAAATATTGAGAAGAATCGACAAGGTGGAGACAGATTGTCCCAGAGATGGGACACAGCAACAAGGGGTCACAGTTGGAAGTTGAAGACTCGGATGAATCACAGGGATGTTAGGAAGTATTTCTTCAGTCACAGAGTTGTCAGGAAATGGAATAGTCTGGAAAGTAATGTAGTGAAGAGGCGGGGCCAGGAGCTGTGAATCGGCCCCTGCAACCACAAGTAGGTGAGTACAACTAGGTGACTAAATGTGTACACACACTGGATCCACACGAAGAAGTCATACATAGCTCCAAGAAGAGGTATGATAAGGCTTTTGTACATGTTACCTCACTCAACCTCTCACTAGTACATGTTACCTCACTCAACCTCTCACTAGTACATGTTACCTCACTCAACCTCTCACTAGTGCATGTTACCTCACTCAACCTCTCACTAGTACATGTTACCTTACTCAACCTCTCACTAGTACATGTTACCTTACTCAACCTCTCACTAGTACATGTTACCTTACTCAACCTCTCACTAGTACATGTTACCTCACTCAACCTCTCACTAGTACATGTTACCTCACTCAACCTCTCACTAGTACATGTTACCTTACTCAACCTCTCACTAGTACATGTTACCTTACTCAACCTCTCACTAGTACATGTTACCTCACTCAACCTCTCACTAGTACATGTTACCTCACTCAACCTCTCACTAGTACATGTTACCTTACTCAACCTCTCACTAGTACATGTTACCTTACTCAACCTCTCACTAGTACATGTTACCTCACTCAACCTCTCACTAGTACATGTTACCTTACTCAACCTCTCACTAGTACATGTTACCTTACTCAACCTCTCACTAGTACATGTTACCTCACTCAACCTCTCACTAGTACATGTTACCTCACTCAACCTCTCACTAGTACATGTTACCTCACTCAACCTCTCACTAGTACATGTTACCTTACTCAACCTCTCACTAGTACATGTTACCTTACTCAACCTCTCACTAATTCCTCACAAACCCTAAACACTAACAACACTAAAACATCCACACCGTCATACATACAACAAGAAATCTTTAGTCTAGTCAGGTATTCCTGTCTATGCAGCAGCTGTATCAGTGTAGTCAGTCGACAAACAACATAATCATTAATAGTAATAGAGGGTATGATAGTCTTATCAGTAGTAGAACTACTGCTATATACACTAACGTGAAGAAATAATCTTTAAGACGTAATTGTATGCCACGTATTCTTCCACTTCCTTCTCTCCTGGATAAGACATAAAAGAATGATCTCTATTTCTGCAAGTATATTGTGCAACTTATACAGACCAAAGCTGACATCAGTGACATATTATAAAGTTCCTGGTTATTACCTGGAGTTTACCTGGAGAGGGTTTCGGGGGGTGAACGCCGCCGCGGCTCGGTCTGAGACCAGATAGAGCATTTCGGGCACTTTTGGTTTTGTTCCCAGGATGCGACCCCACGCCAATCAGCTAAGACTCAGGTACCTACTTATTGCTAGGTGAAGAGAGACAGCAGATGTCTTCAGGACACACGCCCAGTGTTTCCACCCGTACCGGGGATCGAATCATGGACCTCAATGTGCGAGCTGAGTGAACTACCAACCCAGCTACGAGACATCAAGATTTTCAGCAGTGCGGTATCTTTATTTTGAAACATTTCGCCTTCATAATAAGCATCTTCAGTCAACTACAAAGGAAACAGCAGAAGCAACTGAGATGGAATCGACAGAAGAAGCTGTTTGTGTAGACACAACGTATAGTAATAAAATGGTCTAACTTTTGCATCTGTGTCTTAACGTTGAACTTCTTGGTATTATGAAGGAATGTTAGTATGATATAATTTATCCTGTTTTCCATGTCAGCAGTGGACGGTAGTTGCTGTCAGCAGTGGGTGGAGGGCGGGTAGTGACAACTGTCAGCAGTACGTGGACCCTGGGTAGAGAATACTGTCAGCAGTGGGTTGTGATTAGAATCAGCAGTAGGTGGAGGGTGGGTAATCACTACTGCCAGCAGCAGTTGAAGGATGGGTAGTCACTACTGTCAGCAGCAGTTGAAGGATGGGTAGTCACTACTGTCAGAAGTGGATGAAGGATGGGTACTGACAACTGTGGCACGCAAAGAATATGTTACAATTTATTCCACGTATGTACACACTCCCATATAAGCTGCCTCCCAACCAGTTGCTAAGGGTTTAACGATTTTTTTTAGGGTACCCGTCGTTCATTGGTTCATTGTCCAATCACAGGCGAGCCCATCAAGTGGTGAGGCGATGTGGTTTACTTGTGGTCAGCATTTGCCAGACTTGCCTAGCAGCTGGTTGATTACGGTGCTCTCTCTCTCTCTGGCTTCTGTTTTACCATTCTTTGTCATCGTGTGGTACACTTACATTCAATTCCTGTACATAATGTACACAAGTGGGTGGAGGGTAGATAGTGATTACTGTCGGCAGTGGGTGGAAGAAGGGTAGTTACTACTGTCAGCAGTTTGTAGTTGGTAGGTAGTGACTACTGTCAGCATTAGGTGGAGGGTGGGTAATCACTACTGTCAACAATGGTTGGAGGGTGAGTAGAGTGGCTACTGGTTTTCTATGTCTGTCATCCATACATTGATAATGACTGAGTCCTGAGTTGTCTTCAGTAGTCCTCAGCAGTCCTCAAATGGTCCTCACTTGCACTCAGTCTAGATGAATAGATTTTCTCAATAGAGAACCTCAGTGTTGATCACAAGTACTCATGTGCCTATGTTTTCGCAATATTTACATGTTGCTGTCTGCTAGCGATGCTCAATGATACTCTTCGGAGGCTTCTGGTACACAGGCAGTGTGTTTAAGTTGCCCTGGCCCAGGAGGGCCATGTCCAGCGAGGGAGAGAGGCCTTGTTGACTCTAAGAAGTCAGCTGCCCGAGTGAGAGAGAACAAGGGTGATGCGGTTTGAAGTGGTAAGCCCACTAGGCTTGCCCTCTGGTGGCAACTATAAAAACTAACCATGTAGGCTTATGTCTACACTTTGCTCGGCCACCTACCCCATGGTCGTCCTCGACCATGATTGGCTGTAAAAAAAACTCGGTCTCTCTCTCACAGGAACAGGGCACATAACACAGAATAAACATATATAAATATATACACATGTGGACACAGGAAAAAAAACTTCCTACTGGAGAGAAGAAAGAAAAAGTGGTCCAAGGCAGTGAGTGTCGGTGGGCATCACTGCACGCCTTCCTGCGTCTGGACAGATACTGCAACACAGGAGACATCACTGAGCTGTGACATAACTGGGTACAGTCTCCTCTGGAATGATGAAGCAGTAATCGTAGTAGTTGTTGCAGGGTTCACTTATCCTGGGGCACAACTTGCTGGTGCCCTCAAGTGAGGCATCATCAGAACCCAGCAACTGGGCAGGACTTCTTCTGGCAAGCCACTCAGGAAGACATTTCTGGACTGGTACTGTTGCTGGGGCTGTCACTGCAAGCGAGTGTGGAGTGAGTCGTGGCAGGTACAACTCGGCGAAACATCTGGGATTTGTAACAGCATACACCGTAGCTGGAGTGAGAGGGCTAGCAGTCAAAGTGACATCTTTGTGCAGGCTGCTCACTGAAGTTATGACACAAGTCAGACAGTCGCCTGCCAACAGGGCTACTGCGGCTTGATGAGTGTCGTTCTCTCGACAGTTGGAGTTATAGCAGAGGTTAGTCTCAGCGTCCTCAGACTGGTTCTCTACATATAACTACACTCTGATGGTCAGGAGGTGGAGTGGAACGATCCTCAATGGGGAATCATAGCAGGTACGACTCAGCAGGGCATCTACGAACGGCGAACATAAAGTGCTTTCTGTACAAAGGGCTCAGATGCTTGTAACTGATGCCTGGACTAACTAATGCCTGGAAAGATTAACACAGTGGTCTGGGCACAGACATAATGTGGTCCACACACACAGCTGTGCTCAGACAACACATCAAGGGACACACGGAAAATTGCACACACCTACTGCACATGTGGTTGCACATGGCTTGCACTAGCAAATGACGCTTTTCCGTGCAAAAATCGACACTAAGTCACACGAACATGTGAGAACACTGAGAGGAACTAACACGTGACATATACCTACTCTCAGTCATCTCGACAATACTGAAGCAAAATGCTCACTGTGAAACTAAAATACTCGATGAGATATGTGGTGATGTCAGGCGTGATGTCATGAGGGATGTCTTGGAGTGACATTGCAAGGCGATGTTACGCGGCATGGTGGGTAATGTCGTGAGGTGACGCCGGGCAGCATCATGGGTGACGTCCTGGAGTGACGTTGGGCAGCATCGTAACATCAGTGGTAATGCCAGGCAGCAGACATGCGGCTTGTTAACCCACATGGCTTGTAGATCCACACGTGGCTTTGTAATTCACACAGCTTGTAGATCCATGTGGCTTTGAGTGACCTCGGGCACTCCGATACTCAGCTCTGGCAAAGAATTCACACTGAATTCACAGAAAACCAGCAGAGAGGGAGTGAGACGACGGTGAGTGATGTAGTGAGGTGGCGTGAGATGAGTGTGAGTGGTGTACAGTGAAGCAAGGAACGGCTGCTTCCTTCTCCCTACCCACAAACTCAGAAAAGAGTGCAGATTCTACCTCCATGGACACAGAAATCATCACGAAACTCACTTCTGACTTGCTGAAATAGCTGTGCTGAGCTGAATAACAACAGCAGAAGCACAGGTGACAACACATGACTGAGAAACAGCGTGGGATGCTGTGAAGTTCCAGGTGACGCCACGAACCTTTTGTCGAGGAAAATTCAGCAAATTTCTACCTAGATCCTGCTGATCCTGTGTCTGAATGATGAAACTCGCAGACACAACTTCAGGATAATGCGTAGAGAGACGGATGTTTCTTGTATGGGGTGATGATGGGGTGATGATATGAAGACATCATCATTCCTCCTTTACTCTCTTGCGCAGCACAACTGCTGCAACCTCCGCTGCCACCAATGTTTTCTAGAATATATTACGTGGAGTGATCAAAGCCGGGTTCAGTGATAAGGCTTTGGAGCTTTCTTACTTTATTTGCGATATCGGGGCCCAAGACTGTTCAACTGCCTCCCAGCATACATAAGGGGGATTACCAATAGACCCCTGGCTGTCTTCAAGAAGGCACTGGACAGGTACCTAAAGTCAGTATCTGACCAACTGGGCTGTGGTTCGTACGTCAGCTTGCGTGAGACCAGCAGTAACAGCCTGGTTGATCAGACCCTGATCCACCATGAGGCCTGGTCTCAGACCGGGCCGCGTCCCGAAACCCTCTTCAGGTAAACTCCGGGTAACACAGGCAGTGTGTTAGTGCCCAGGCCCCGAGCGAGACATGCCAGGGAGAGAATGACTGAGTAGACCTTGTTGACTGAGTGAAGTCAGTTGCCCGAGTGAGAGAGAACAAGGATGATGCTGGTTGAAGTGGTATACCCACCCGGCTTGCCCTCCGGTGGCAACTATAAAACTAACCATGTAGGATAGAGGGTGGGTAGTCACTACTGTCAGCAGTGGGTGGAGGGTGGGAAGAGTGGCTACTGGTTTTCTATCTCTGTCATTCATACATTGATAATGACTTAGTCCTGAGTTGTCTTCGGTAGTCCTCAACAGTCCTCAACAGTTCTTAAATAGTCCTCACTTGTACTCAGTCTAGATGAATACATAGATTTTCTCAGCAGACACCCTCATTGTTGATCACAAGTACTCACCTGCCTATCTATTTATCAATCTCTTTCTCTCCCTTCCCTGGCTCTCTGCACCTCTCTCTCTCTCCCCCCCTCCTTCACTCCCTCCTTTCCAGCTTCCTCATTTCTACTGACCCTCCCTCATTTCTCACCCTCCTAGGTTCCTCTGCCTCTCTTATCTCTCTACTTCAGCGTGAGAGAGACTCCCAAGCCTCAGTATCTGTCAGTATTAGTGGTAAACCTGGCTGGATGAGCCTCACACTCTCACACACAGAATTTCCTGCTCCACAGAGATGTTACAACATATGATGAAAAATTCGCTTCCCAAAGGCGGATGGATGCTGGCCTTACGTGAACGACAACACAGGAATACCGTAGTTTCTCGCAGGGATGAGATTTCTTCGTCAGGAAAGTAGACAAGTATCTCCTGACAGATGAGCTATAAATTACTTGTGTCAACTAATTTAACTGTCTCACGAAATCGTAATGACATGATTGCAAATAAACCATACCACGGGCGGGGTTAGAACCCGCGATCAGAGAGTCATAACACTCCAGACCGAGGCGCTAGCCACTGGGTCAGCTGTCTACAATAAGATTCATCCAACTAGGTATATTTATACACCATAGGAAGGTTAGCATAGACACCACTGTTACCACAAATGCCTATGCTAACCTTCCTACGGTGTATAAATATACCTAGTTGGAGGAATCTTATTGTAACCAGCTGGCCCAGTGGCTAACGCGTCGGTCTGGAGTTTTATGACTCTCTGATCGAGGGTTCTAACCCCACCTGTGATATGGTTAATTTAACTGTGGTTGCAGAGGATCAAGTCTTGTCCTCTAGCGTCGTAAGGTTAAGCTTCTATAGCTTCTCAAAGTTCATGTCTCTCACCTGGAGTAGTTTTGTTGCAAACCTTTCCAGTTTTCCAACTTTTTTTGCAAGATCTACCAGACACGGGTTCTATAACGGCGCTGCATACTCAAAGATGGGCCTCATATATATCCTGAATGTGTTAGTGTTTGCTCAGAGGTTATTCAGTTAATGTGTGTGCGCACGAGCGCGTGCTTGTATTCTCACCTAGCAACATTTGAGGGGGTCGAGACTGAGCTCCTGGTCCCGCTTCCTAGACTATTCTAATCGGTATTGTTGATTTCTAGCCTCTTTGTACTTTTCTAGAGGTTAAATTTAAATTACCTCCACATTGCCTCGTCCGTGTCACTCCGTTTCTTAACTCCTTAAGACTAAGGAAATATGAATGAGGCACATGTCCAGCATTTGGAAATCACTGGCTCCCCGAGTTCAATACAGAGAAGAACGGTGGAAGACGAGAAGGAAGTTGAGGTAATTAGTCCCTCAGCCTAGGGTCGATGTGTTCAGTACAACATATAATGGGTAAAGTTGTTTATATGCTGTAGAATGACTAGTAGAAGCAGCAGGAGGCGGGGTTACCAGTGGAAAAATCTAGTGTAAGTCACGTCTATAAGTTAGGCTAACCTAAAAGAATTCCCTGTATCAAGATCCCAAGATGTTTCAGTGTCTAACAGATGTGACGTCATTGGTTTATAAACCGGACAAGTGTTTTATTTTTCAACTTGTCGGTTTTCTGAACTATTTATATCACTAAGAAAAAATACTTTCTTAAATCCCTCTGACTCATCAGTTATCAGATTTCACTCGTGTCACTTTGCTCCTGTTCCTCTTAATTTAGAAAGTCTGTGCCTACGTACGTTATATATCCCTCTTAGGATATGGTATGTTAAACGATATCACGGGCGGGGTTAGAACCCGTGATCAGAGAGTCATGTGATATGGTATGTTGCAATCACGTGTCGCCGTGTCTTCACCATGATGGGCTCACCTACACAATGACCTAACAAGTGTCGTGGGTACCATGCTGGGCTCACCTACTCAAAAACGGACCTAACAAATGTCGTGGGTACCATGCTGGGATCACCTACTCAAAAACTGACCTAACAAGTGTCGTGGGTACCATGCTGGGCTCACCTACACAATGACCTAACAAGTGTCGTGGGTACCATGCTGGGCTCACCTACACAATGACCTAACAAGTGTCGTGGGTACCATGCTGGGCTCACTTACTCAAAAACTGACCTAACAAGTGTCTTGGGTACCATGCTGGGCTCACATACACAATGACCTAACAAGTGTCTTGGGTACCATGCTGGGCTCACCTACACAATGACCTAACAAGTGTCGTGGGTACCATGCTGGGCTCACCTACTCAAAAACTGACCTAACAAGTGTCGTGGGAACTATGCTGGGCTCACCTACTCAAAAACTGATCTAACAAGTGTCGTGGGTACCATGCTGGGCTCACTTACTCAAAAACTGACCTAACAAGTGTCTTGGGTAGCATGCTGGGCTCACCTGCTCAAAAACTGACCTAACAAGTGTCTTGGGTACCATGCTGGGCTCACCTACACAATGACCTAACAAGTGTCTTGGGTGCCATGCTGGGCTCACCTGCTCAAAAACTGACCTAACAAGTGTCGTGGGTACCATGCTGGGCTCACCTACTCAAAAGCTGACCTAACAAGTGTCGTGGGTACCATGCTGGGCTCACTTACTCAAAAACTGACCTAACAAGTGTCTTGGGTACCATGCTGGGCTCACCTACACAATGACCTAACAAGTGTCTTGGGTACCATGCTGGGCTCACACAATGACCTAACAAGTGTCGTGGGTACCATGCTGGGCTCACCTACTCAAAAACTGACCTAACAAGTGTCTTGGGTACCATGCTGGGCTCACCTACACAATGACCTAACAAGTGTCTTGGGTACCATGCTGGGCTCACCTACACAATGACCTAACAAGTGTCGTGGGTACCATGCTGGGCTCACCTACACAATGACCTAACAAGTGTCTTGGGTACCATGCTGGGCTCACCTACACAATGACCTAACAAGTGTCGTGGGTACCATGCTGGGCTCACCTACACAATGACCTAACAAGTGTCGTGGGTACCATGCTGGGCTCACCTACACAATGACCTAACAAGTGTCTTGGGTACCATGCTGGGCTCACCTACACAATGACCTAACAAGTGTCTTGGGTACCATGCTGGGCTCACCTACACAATGACCTAACAAGTGTCTTGGGTACCATGCTGGGCTCACCTACACAATGACCTAACAAGTGTCTTGGGTACCATGCTGGGCTCACCTACACAATGACCTAACAAGTGTCGTGGGTACCATGCTGGGCTCACCTACACAATGACCTAACAAGTGTCGTGGGTACCATGCTGGGCTCACCTACTCAAAAACTGACCTAACATGTGTCTTGGGTACCATGCTGGGCTCACCTACACAACGACCTAACAAGTGCCTTGGGTACCATGCTGGGCTCACCTACACAATGACCTAACAAGTGTCGTGGGTACCATGCTGGGCTCACATACACAATGACCTAACAAGTGTCGTGGGTACCATGCTGGGCTCACCTACACAATGACATAACAAGTGTCGTGGGTACCATGCTGGGCTCTCCTACACAATGACCTAACAAGTGTCTTGGGTACCATGCTGGGCTCACCTACAAAATGACCTAACAAGTGTCTTGGGTACCATGCTGGGCTCACCTACACAATGACCTAACAAGTGTCTTGGGTACCATGCTGGGCTCACCTACACAATGACCTAACAAGTGTCGTGGGTACCATGCTGGGCTCACCTACACAATGACCTAACAAGTGTCGTGGGTACCATGCTGGGCTCACCTACACAATGACCTAACAAGTGTCTTGGGTACCATGCTGGGCTCACCTACACAATGACCTAACAAGTGTCGTGGGTACCACGCTGGGCTCACCTACACAATGACCTAACAAGTGTCGTGGGTACCATGCTGGGCTCACCTACACAACGACCTAACAAGTGTCGTGGGTACCATGCTGGGCTCACCTACACAATGACCTAACAAGTGTCGTGGGTACCATGCTGGGCTCACCTACTCAAAAACTGACCTAACAAGTGTCGTGGGTACCATGCTGGGCTCACTTACACAATGACCTAACAAGTGTCGTGGGTACCATGCTGGGCTCACCTACACAATGACCTAACAAGTGTCGTGGGTACCATGCTGGGCTCACCTACACAATGACCTAACAAGTGTCTTGGGTACCATGCTGGGCTCACCTACACAATGACCTAACAAGTGTCGTGGGTACCATGCTGGGCTCACCTACACAATGACCTAACAAGTGTCGTGGGTACCATGCTGGGCTCACCTACACAATGACCTAACAAGTGTCTTGGGTACCATGCTGGGCTCACCTACACAATGACCTAACAAGTGTCGTGGGTACCATGCTGGGCTCACCTACACAATGACCTAACAAGTGTCGTGGGTACCATGCTGGGCTCACCTACACAATGACCTAACAAGTGTCGTGGGTACCATGCTGGGCTCACCAACACAATGACCTAGCAAGTGTCTTGCGTACCATGCTGGGCTCACCTACACAATGACCTAACAAGTGTCGTGGGTACCATGCTGGGCTCACCTACACAATGACCTAACAAGTGTCGTGGGTACCATGCTGGGCTCACCTACACAATGACCTAACAAGTGTCGTGGGTACCATGCTGGGCTCACCTACACAATGACCTAACAAGTGTCTTGGGTACCATGCTGGGCTCACATACACAATGACCTAACAAGTGTCGTGGGTACCATGCTGGGCTCACCTACACAATGACCTAACAAGTGTCGTGGGTACCATGCTGGGCTCACCTACACAATGACCTAACAAGTGTCTTGGGTACCATGCTGGGCTCACCTACACAATGACCTAACAAGTGTCGTGGGTACCATGCTGGGCTCACCTACACAATGACCTAACAAGTGTCGTGGGTACCATGCTGGGCTCACCTACACAATGACCTAACAAGTGTCGTGGGTACCATGCTGGGCTCACCTACTCAAAAACTGACTTAACAAGTGTCGTGGGTACCATGCTGGGCTCACCTACACAATGACCTAACAAGTGTCGTGGGTACCATGCTGGGCTCACCTACACAATGACCTAACAAGTGTCGTGGGTACCATGCTGGGCTCACCTACACAATGACCTAACAAGTGTCTTGGGTACCATGCTGGGCTCACCTACACAATGACCTAACAAGTGTCGTGGGTACCATGCTGGGCTCACCTACACAATGACCTAACAAGTGTCGTGGGTACCATGCTGGGCTCACCTACTCAAAAACTGACCTAACAAGTGTCGTGGGTACCATGCTGGGCTCACCTACACAATGACCTAACAAGTGTCGTGGGTACCATGCTGGGCTCACCTACACAATGACCTAGCAAGTGTCGTGGGTACCATGCTGGGCTCACCTACACAATGACCTAACAAGTGTCGTGGGTACCATGCTGGGCTCACCTACACAATGACCTAACAAGTGTCTTGGGTACCATGCTGGGCTCACCTACACAATGACCTAACAAGTGTCGTGGGTACCATGCTGGGCTCACCTACACAATGACCTAACAAGTGTCGTGGGTACCATGCTGGGCTCACCTACACAATGACCTAACAAGTGTCGTGGGTACCATGCTGGGCTCACCTACACAATGACCTAACAAGTGTCTTGGGTACCATGCTGGGCTCACCTACACAATGACCTAACAAGTGTCGTGAGTACCATGCTGGGCTCACCTACACAATGACCTAACAAGTGTCGTGGGTACCATGCTGGGCTCACCTACACAATGACCTAACAAGTGTCGTGGGTACCATGCTGGGCTCACCTACACAATGACCTAACAAGTGTCGTGGGTACCATGCTGGGCTCACCTACACAATGACCTAACAAGTGTCTTGGGTACCATGCTGGGCTCACCTATTCAATAACTGACGAGAACGTTGTATGGTTTATGTGTATTTCTGGGAATTTGCGTGGTGTTATACTTGTACCAAAGGCCTTTACACTCTGTGATATTACCGATTCTCTCAGATGATGCAGTAACCCGTCTGGTCTGCACTCGCTTTCTCTACTTCACATTGCATTTATTTGGATTGGACTCGAGAAGCCACTTGCTTGGCCATTCCTGTAGTTTGTGGAGGACTTCCTGATGTTTAGCACTGTATTCCTAACTGTAATGTTATTATTATTATTATTATTATTATTATTATTATTATTATTATTATTATTATTATTATTATTTAGTTTTATTATCCGAAAATTGATACATGGAACTTGATTCCTTCGTTCTCATACATTACGCCAGCAGTAACAGCCTGCTTGATCGCACCCTGATTCACCATGAGGCCTGGTCTCAGACCGAGCAGCGGGGGCGTTGACCCCTGTAACCCTCTCCAGGTAAAACTCCAGGTAACAACAGTAGTAGTGGTGAAGTTTGACGTTTCTCTCTCTGATTTTGATGTCTCATCTCTCACAGTATGCATCATGTGGGTAACTTCAAGTTCAAGATACCCAGATATTGGGCATGTCTAATTCTACGTCTTGTCGGTATTGTATACCTGTGCTTTCTGACACTCAAGTGCTCCCTGACATACCTTATCCTGATTCATTCACCAGTTCTTAATTAATATCTGATGGTATTGTATCATATACTTTGCAGGAGTCAGAAAATATGCAATACACTCAGCTATCTTGTTTTATCTCTGTCACTGTGTCACAGAACTTGATCACGCCTGTCAGGCAGGACTTAACATCCCTAAGTCTGTGCAGGTTTACCTGTTAGGAATCTCCTCTGAAGGTGCTTTAACGTCCCCTTACTTACCATCCTCTCCAGAACGTCTGACAGTGTGTATGTTAGAGATGCTGCCTATAGGTAAGTGGTCTTTGTCCTGTTATACCTGGTCTGTCTTTGTCCTGTTATACCTGGTCTGTCTGTGTCCTGTTATACCTGGTATGTCTGTGTCCTGTTATACCTGGTCTGTCTGTGTCCTGTTATACAAGGTCTGTCTGTGTCCTGTTATACCTGGTCTGTCTGTGTCCTGTTATACCTGGTCTTTTCTTCATATTTGTGAACTTCTCCCAGGGTCTGTGAACTTCTCCCAGGATCTATGAAAGTCTCTCAGGGTCTGTGAACATCCCTCAGGGTCTGTGAAGTTCTTCCATGGTCTGTGAAGTTCTTTCAGGGTCTGTGAACTTCTTCCTTGGTCTGTGAGCTTCTCCCAGGGTTTGTGAACTTTTTCCAGGGACTGTGAACTTTCCACAGGGTTTCTGAATATCTCCCAGGGTATGTGAGCGTCTCTCAGGGTTTGTGAACTTCTCCCATGGATTGTGAACGTCTCCTAGGGTTTGTGAACGTCTCACAGGGTCTGTGAACGTCTCCCAGGGTCTGTGAGCGTCTCCCAGGGTCTGTGAACGTCTCCCAATGTCTATGGACTTCTCCCAGGGTCGGTGAACGTCTCCCAGGGTCTGTGAACTTCTCCCAGGGTTTGCAAACGACTACCAGGGTCTATGGATTTTTCCCAGGGTCTGTGCAAGTCTCCCAGGGTCTGTGAACTTCTCCCAGGGTCTGTAAACATCTCTCAAGATCTGTGAACGTCTCCCAGGGTCTGTGAACTTCTCCCAGAGTTTGCGAACTACTCCCAGGGTCTATGAAAGTCTCTCAGGGTCTGTGAACTTCTCGCAGGGTCTGTGAACGTCTCCTAGGGTCTATGAACGTCTCCCAGGATTTGTGAACGTCTCCCTGGGTTTGTGAACGTCTCCCAGGGTCTGTGAACTTCTCCCAGGGTCTATAAACTTCTCTCAGGGTCTGTGAACGTCTCCCAGGGTCTGTGAACTAATACCAGGGTCTGTAAACTTCTCCCAGGGTCTGTGAACGTCTTCCAGGGTCTGTGAACGTCTAACAGAGTCTGTGAACTTCTTCCAGGGTCTGTGAACTTCTCCCAGGGTCTGTGAACTTCTCCCAGGGTCTGTGAACGTCTCCCAGGGTCTGTGAACTTCTCCCAGGGTCTGTGAACTTCTCCCAGGGTCTGTAAATTTCTCCCTGGGTTTGTGAACTTCTCCCAGGGTCTGTGAACTTCTCCCAGGGTCTATAAACTTCTCTCAGGGTCTGTGAACGTCTCCCAGGGTCTGTGAACTAATACCAGGGTCTGTAAACTTCTCCCAGGGTCTGTGAACGACTCCCAGGGTCTGTGAACTTCTTCCAGGGTCTGTGAATTTCTCCCAGGGTTTGTGAACTTCTCCCAGGGACTATGAACTTCTTTCAGGGTCTGTGAACTTCTCCCAGAGTCTGCGAGCTACTCCCACGGTCTATGGACTTCTCCCAGGGTCTGTGCACGTCTCCCAGGGTCTGTGAACGTCTCCCAGGGTCTGTGAACGTCTCCCAGGGTCTGTGAACGTCTGCCAGGGTCTGTGAACGTCTCCCAGAGTCTGTGAACTTCTCCCATGGTCTGTGAACGTCTCCCAGAGTCTGTGAACTTCTCCCAGGGTCTGTGAACTTCTCCCAGGGTCTGTGAACATCTCCCAGGGTCTGTGAACTTCTCCCAGGGTCTGTGAACTTCTCCCAGGGTCTGTAAATTTCTCCCTGGGTCTGTGAACTTCTCCCGGGGTCTGTGAACTTCTCCCAGGGTCTATAAACTTCTCTCAGGGTCTGTGAACGTCTCCCAGGGTCTGTGAACTAATCCCAGGGTCTGTAAACTTCTCCCAGGGTCTGTGAACGTCTCCCAGTGTCTGTGAACTTCTTCCAGTGTCTGCAAACTTCTCTCAGGGTCTGTGAACTTCTCCCAGGGTCTGTGAACTCTTCCCAGGGTCTGTGAACGTCTCTCAGGGTTTGTGAACTTCTCGCAGGGTCTGTGAACGTCTCCCAGGGTCTGTGAACTTCTCTCAGGGTCTGTGAACGTCTCCCAGTGTCTGCAAACTTCTCTCAGGGTCTGTGAACTTCTCCCAGGGTCTGTGAACTCTTCCCAGGGTCTGTGAACGTCTCTCAGGGTCTGTGAATTTCTCGCAGGGTCTGTGAACGTCTCTCAGGGTCTGTGAACTTCTCTCAGGGTGTCTGAACGTCTCTCAGGGTCTGTGAACTTCTCGCAGGGTCTGTGAACGTCTCCCAGGGTCTGTAAACTTCTCTCAGGGTCTGTGAACGTCTCTCAGGGTCTGTGAACTTCTCGCAGGGTCTGTGAACGCCTCCCAGGGTCTGTGAACTTCTCCCAGGGTCTGTGAACGTCTCCCAGGGTCTGTGAACTTCTCTCAGGGTCTGTAAACTTCTCCCAGGGTCTGTGAACGTCTCCCAGGGTCTGTGAACGTCTCCCAGGGTCTGTGAACTTCTCCCAGGGTCTGTAAACTTCTCCCAGGGTCTGTGAACGTCTCCCAGGGTCTATGAACGTCTCCCAGGGTCTGTAAACTTCTCCCAGGGTCTGTGAACGTCTCTCAGGGTCTGTAAACTTCTCTCAGGGTCTGTGAACTTCTCCAGGGTCTGTATAGAAGGTAGACTTATGGAAACTTAAGAATGTTCAAGTGACTTTAGGTCCTGAGACACAAAGGAGTATTGTTTACTGTTACACATGACATAAACAGCGCCGCTGTAAGGGCTGGATGATAGGCTCGAAATCTGACAGATCATGATCTGTTGTAACAGGGGGTCTTCCATACTGGCGCTGCTTACTCGTTGTATATGTCATGTATAAGGTGTGTTGATGTTTATCGTTGATGTTCCTGACAGCTGTCATTAAATTTGGCACTCTCAGTTGATGTATGCCTCGGGGGATATGCTTGGCACTATGCTCACCTCAAGGACCTTCACTAATTACTGCCCCTTGTGGAACCCCACTCGTCTTATTCGACCACTGTGACACCACCAGCCTGACAATAACTCACTTCTTCCTTCCTGTCAAATATTGCTTGATACACTGAAGTGCTTTTCCCCTGTAATTCTTGTCTCCTGGTCTAGCTTTTCTACCCGTATCTTGTGCGGTATTCTTTCGAACGTCATCTTTCAGTCCAGTATATCTGGAGAGGGTTCCAGGGGTCAACGGCCCCCCCGGCCCGGTCTGTGACCAGGCCTCATGGTGAATCAGGACTTGGTCAACCAGGCTGTTGATCCCCCTATAGCGTCTAGCCTGTTTCAGGTTTTGTAACAGTTTACCCCGTAAAATTAGTTGGCTTTTATAGCACTTTTGGACTGAAAGTAAATGAATATGAACCAGCCAAATAAAATCTGAGATCTTTAATAAGAAAGATGTCTAGGTGATATTTACAGTTACTGTAACTTGAATAATTAACGGGATAATCTACAAAATTCTTAGATATATATCTTATACTTTTAAACTTATTCTTAATCCGTAGATACAAGTAAATGGTGCTAAGGGCACATTAGATAATAGACAGTACACTATAATACTCTTATGAATATGGACCATCTGGTTCGTTGCAATGAAGTTCTCATAAGTACGAGTTATATACGTGTTTGTTTGCTCGGTACACTAAGTAATGCTAAGTATGCACTAAGTATAGAATGTGTCTGATACCAACAAGTCCCTCAATAAGATAACTTCTGCACCATCGAGGCATAATCACAGGGAAGAGCTAAACTTGTAGGATTATACAGCGCATGTGGGAGGATGGAAGGTATTCAGGCTCAACTCATGGAACCGGAGCATAGATCCAGTTCCTTAGATCAAGAGCCCCTCACCAGCATCAAGGAACCTCCCTTGACGGGACCATCGAAGCATTTAAACAGCTTGCTTGAACAATATTACGACCTATTCGCCATACAGCAGTTATGCTTGAAGCAGCAGTGAACAGCACTGTGTGAGACATGGAATCCAGGAGACCAAAAACAATTCTCACTGGGAAACCAGCAGATCCTCACGAACAATCATAAAACTCCTTTGTTTCTGAAAATGAGTCTAGCAATTTCAATTTCCCGACAACGATAGTGCGTAGATGCCAAAACAACGTAGACTGAGAGATGAACTTGGGACCAAAGATATAGTGTCTCCACGATACGCTGCCTCTGAAAAACGTCAAATATCACTACATCTAAATAATGGTCTGTGACCAGAGTTGCACAGACATACAAGATGCATGTCCCAGCTCACCAACAAAGACAGACTCTACCAAAAACAGAGTCTAAATAACACGAGCTGAGGAGGACTGCATTCTCCCAGACAGAGCAGAGATGAGGTATATCCTCCACTAGAAACAGCAAGAGAGTGACAGGGCTTGCAGATCTAACGTCTGGTGACTCATACCAGCTTAACCCTGGAGTAAACTGTGAAACAGGCAAGTAGGTAGTTTGCTGCATGCTGACAGCCAATCAAAACCTTCCTTCAACGAGCACGATGAGAGGTGTAGTTGATACATCATACCTACACACACAAACTAATACTGTAATCCAAATAACAATGTAAAGTATGACGT
Organism: Cherax quadricarinatus; assembly: GCF_038502225.1. NCBI lineage: Eukaryota > Metazoa > Arthropoda > Malacostraca > Decapoda > Parastacidae > Cherax > Cherax quadricarinatus. The sequence continues at coordinate 17,301,084 of NC_091378.1, read as the reverse complement.
TTTCGTTTTAAATATTAACGAGAAGCATCAAAATATAAAATTACAGTGAAACTCCGGTGTTCGAACTTACTGGACCTGGAACAAACCAGAGTCCGAACAGTTTTGTTCAAAAAAAATGAACCAGTCTACGAACATTTTTCTTGAGTCCGAATGTGGTGACTTGTTTAAAATTCAATAAAAAAAATACAGGAAAGTTCTCTTTCAAAAGTGCTTTGAAGTGACCTTTGACACTGACCTAACTCTCAGAGACTTTTGGAAGAGTCAGTTCAACATTCTCCAGTGTGTCAGGCTGATAATTAAGGACTGGGGAATACTCTTTCGGACATCAAAGTTTTCGCAGTTCCAACACCACTGAGGTACCACTGTATATGAAAAGGCAATATATACATAATATTACAGAGTACTCTTTCTGAGGCCCCCTATACATCCCTCTCTCTCTCTCTCCTGCCTAGTTATCATTATCATAAATCTCTAGCAGCTTTGTACACCAGGATTTCGTATCTTGTTTATGATTCTACTCATTTCCAGCTTATCATTCACTCTTATGATAATTTTTTCAATAAAACTGTATACTATGCTTGTTAGTGACACTGGTCTGTAGTTCAGTGCCTCCTGTCGGTCCCATTTTCTAAATGCCACGACTTCGTTGGCGAGCTTCCAGACCTCTAACAGCTGTCTACTTTCAACCAGAAGGTTAGAGGCCACAGATGCAACTAATGTGTCTTTTCAGTGTGGCAACGTTTCACTCCTCAGCAGCTTTGCAGAGTGACACGTTGCCACAAAATGCCAAATGAGATGCATCAGTGGCTAGCATCAGTCACTAGTAGCAGTCACTAACAACTGTCACTGACAGCAGTGATTAGCAGCACCCACTAGCAGAGGTCACCAGCAACGGTCCCTAGCAACAATCACTAGCAACACCCACTAGCAGTAGTCACTAGCAGCAGGCACAAGCATCACCCACTAGCAACAATCACTAGCAGAATCCAGTAGCATAAGTCACTAGCAACAGTCAATAAGGACAGTCACTGGCAACAATCACTACCAGCACCCACTGGCAGTAGTCACTAGCAGCAGGCACAAGTATCAGTCACCAGCATCACCCACTAGCAACAGTCACTAGCAGCACACACTAGCAGCACCAACTGGCAGTAGTCACTAGCAGCAGGCACAAGCATCAGTCACTAGCATCACTCACTAGCAGCATCCAGTAGCAGTAGTCACTAGCAGCAGTCACTAGTAACAGTCACTAGCAGCAGTCACTAGTAACAGTCACTAGCAGCAGTCACTAGTAACAGTCACTAGCAGCAGTCACTAGTAACAGTCACTAGCAGCAGTCACTAGCAACACCTACTAGTACTATGAGTTACCTCAAAAATATATACATGTGGGTAAGTAATAATGGTAGTAATGGTGTAGTTAGCCGACTCTCTGGTAGGTACTCGGGGCGGCCGTGTTACCCAATGTTCAGCACCTCGCCTCGGGATGACATCAAATTTAGAAGATCGCCTCAGGTTAGGCCTTTCATTTTCCTGTGGGAGAGACTTAATTACTGGTAGAATGAAAACGACGTTGATACAGACTCCTACACACACACACACACACACACACACACACACACACACACACACACACACACACACACACACACACACACACACACACACACACACACAGAGGATGGGGCCGGATAACATCTCTCCGTGGGTCCTATGAGAGAGAGCAGAGGTTCTGTGCGTTCCACTAACAACAATCTTCAACACATCTATCGCAGCATTAAACTACAGACCAGTGTCACTGACATGTATAGTATGAAATGTCAGGGAGATCATGAGGAGAAGATTGGTGGAACTCCTACAAAGGAAAGCTTATCAACGACAGCTAGCATGATTTCAGGGAAGGGAAATCCTGTGTCAATAACCTACAAGAGTTCGATGACTGGGTTACAGCAGTAAGACAAGAGTGAGGGAGAGAGAGGGGGGGAGGGTAGATTGCGTTTTCCTGGACTATAAGTAGGCGTTTGACACAGCTCCTCACAAGAGATTAGCTCAAAAGCTGGAAGACCAATCAGGGATAACAGGGAAGGCACTACAATGGATCAGAGAATACCTGGCAGGAAGGTAACAGAGAGTCATTGTACTTGACGAGGTGTCAGAGTGGGCACCGGTAACGAGCGGGGATCCACAGGGGTCAGTCCTAGGACCGGTGCTGTTTCTGGCATATGTGAACGACATACAAGGAATAGACTCGGAAGTATCCCTGTTAGCAGACGATTTGAAGTTAATGAGGAGAATTCAATCGGAAGAGAACCAGGCAGGATTACAAAGGGAACTGGACAGGCTGCAGGCCTGGTCCAGAAATTGGTTCTTAAAGTTCAACCCCACCAAGTGCCAAGTCATGAAGATAGGGGAAGGGTAAAGAAGACTGCGGACAGAGTAGCCTAGGAGGTAAGAGATTACAAACCTCACTCAAGGAAAGGGATCTTGAGGTGAGTGTAATACCGAGTTCATCTCCTGAGGAGCACATCAAGCAAATAACTGCTGCAGCATATGGGCGCCTAGGAAATTCAAGAGTAGCATTCCGATATCACAGTAAGGAATCGTTCAGGACCCTGTACACCGTGTATGTCAGGCCCATATTCGTGTATTCGGCACCAGTTTGGCACCCACACCTCTTCAAGGGGGGCTCCTTGGCGTGGTGAAGAGGCTCTTGGTCTGAGGAATTAGACCTATCGGTCTTCTTCCTCAGACCGAACCTAATTACCCCCCAATCTCCCCTCCCCTATCCCATCCTCCCCATCCTCCCCTTTTTCCTTTCCTCCTCCCCCTCCCCACCCCTCCCTTTTGCCCTTCCTCTTTTTGTCCTTTGGGATTTCTCCCACAGGCGCGCTAGTTCCTAGGTAGAGGAAAGGATACCGGGGTCCATCCCATTCCGTTGAGGTTCTCTGCGGTGGCGTAGTTTGCCGTGGAATCTGGATCGCCTGGGGATGTCCCGATCCCTCTCCGGTATCCCGGAGTAGCTTTGGGTGTCTTTCAGGCGACGAGTGTATCTCTGGAAGCCACCTTTCGGATTCCGGGGGTGGTGGCCGAAGGAGGTATGCTTTGTGGCGGATATCCGGCCGCCCTCTCTTTTGTCCACCGAGGTAGCTCGGCAGATGTGAGGTTGCTATCCCGGATTGTTAGTTTACTAGCATGATGGGTAGGGTATGGCACGGGTTCCATGCTGCATCTGCGCTACTTGCGGTGCTGAGGTCCTCTTGGGCGCGGAGGGAGATTTCTGGCCCTTTCATTCCTCCTAGGACCTATCCCTCCCCGGTCCCCCCTTTTTTTCTCTTTTTTTCATTTTTATTTTCTTTTCTTCTTTCTTTTTTTTTCTTAAAAACAAAAAGAAAGAAGTAACCTAACCATGGCAGCCCTAGTCCATGAACCTGGTACCCCCGGGCCCCTTCTTGATACCGCACCCCGTTCTGACCCCGCCTCGTCTTTGGACCACTCTTCAGACATTCCTCATGCCTCTGTACCTATTGCCGGTGCTGTTTCCTCACCCGCTTCAGGTACTGAGGCCTCGACTGACTCTTTCGATTTATCGGACCTTCGCTCTCCTCTGACTATGCTTCCGGCCTCTCCCTCTACGGTGCGGCAATTTTCAAATCGCCGACCCGTTCCACGTCGGACCAACTCTGGTCCCACGCCTAAACGCCAACGACAATTACCTGCTGATGATACTTCTCCACCTTCTCGTTCTTCTCAGAAACGATCGACACGTCCTTCACTACCTTTCCACGCTCAGTTTCAGACTGAACAGTGGACTAAATTCTTCACTTTACGACCAACTTCCTCTACTGCCTATCTTTCTGACCATAGTATTGGCAAGGCACTCCTACGCCATGTTGGTAAAGATATTTCTTTTCATGCTCTTAAGAGTGGTACGCGCATCATTACCGTACAGAATGCTACCCAGGCTCATGAGCTCTCTCGTCTTTCCCATATCGATACTGTTCCTGTCACTCTTGAAAAGCATCATTCCCTCAATTCTTGTAGTGGTACCGTCATTCTGCCCCATACCATAGTTCAATGAAATTTCCAGACATGTGGCACTGACATTCTAGAACAGCTGGAACTCCAAGATCTCCCAATCCTCAAGGTAGACACTTACGTTCTTCCTGCCCGTGGGCGGAGACGATACCCTAGCAATGTGGCTCGTTTAACTTTTGACAGCCGAGAACTCCCATCCTCAGTTTATATAGCAGGACATCGGTTACAAGTTCGAAAGGTGATCCCTACACCACAACAGTGTAGAAATTGCTGGCGATTTGGCCATCCAGCGAAATATTGCAGATCTATCGCCGAATGCCCAGTCTGTGGTTCCGATGACCATTCTAATACGTCTTGCAATCGATCTCCCTCTTGCCTTAACTGTCATGAGGCTCACCCTTCGTACTCTCGCCGTTGTCAGGTCTATTTAAACGAGCGGGAAATCCGTTACCTCAAAGAGACAGAAGGTCTTCCTTATGCCATGGCAGTTTCTCATCTCCGCCTCCAAGGGAGACTCCCACGTGTTTCTTATTCCCGTGTTTCAAAACGTCCCCCCACTTCTGGTATCCCATCTTCTACACCCACCTCTGTGGTTACCTCTCTCATAATCACTCCTGTATCTAAACCTTTTGCTGTCCTCGGCTCAGACGTCCCTACTTCAACGCCTCAGTCTAATCTCGCTTCTTCGAGTTCTCTCTCACAAGCCTCAGTATCGACGAGACCTCGTACGACACCTCCTCCCAATCGTCCCTCTACTTCTCAAAAGTCAAAAAAAGGTCCGGTAACACCTCCTACCCATCTTCCACCTCCTCATTTTACCCTCCCTGTCTCTGTCCCTAGTTCTTCCCCTCTCACTGGCTCAGTTACAAGTGCAGAGGTTCACCCTCCTCCTCGTAATGTACCTTCCTCCCCTGTTCCCTCCCAAGTTTCTTCCTCTTCTGCCACCTCCCAGGTTCCTGCCTCCTCTGTCCCCTGCCACGCTTCTCCAGTTCCCTCCACCCTTTCGCCCCCCCCTACCTTGGTACAGTCCAATACAGTTCCAATCTTTACTCATCCTCCCCCTACCATTCCCAATATTGTCTCCCATACGACATCTCTGAATTCCGAAACACTTGAAGCAATCTCTGAATATATTGCAGAGACCAAACCATCAATGGACACTGATCCACCTTCCGCTCTTTCTCTCTCCTCTGCTCCATCTGCGCAACTCCTTTCTTCACAGCGCACCGTTCCTTCGCTGCTTGAACATTTTCCACTGCCTCCGCATGTGGACTTTTCTAACCCTTCTAGTCCGTAGGAACCCTTACCTGCGGATTCCAAGTATCTTTATCATTGCCAATCATGGCCTATTTACAGTGGAATATACGCGGCCTCAGGGGTAATCGGGGTGAGCTTCAGATGTTACTCTCCCAGTTTGCCCCTGTTGGTGTTTGCTTACAGGAACCAAAATTACACTCTGCTGTTATTTCTCACATCTCAGGCTATAATTTATTGTATTCTTCAGATCCTTTTCCTGATGGGACCTTTAATGAAAGTGCCCTTCTTCTCCGCACTGATATTCCGTACCATCAGCTATTTGTTCATACTTCGCTGCATTACACAGCAGCCCGTATCCACTTACATAGGTGGTATACGCTCTGTTCTTTATATCTCTCTCCTTCTCGGGCATTATCTATTCCGGATTTTGCCTTCCTTGTTTCGTCATTACCGCCACCGATTCTGTTACTTGGTGATTTTAATGCCCACCATTTCCTCTGGGGGGGGTCTCACTGTGATTCCCGTGGAATTCAGTTAGAGGCTTTTCTTGCCACCCACCCCCTCCATGTTTTAAATACAGGTACTCACACCCATTTTGATCCTCGGACTCATACTCTCTCTTGCATCGATCTCTCAATCTGCTCTTCCTCCGCCGCATTAGACTTCACTTGGTCTGTTCTCCCGGACTTACATGACAGTGATCATTTCCCAATCATTCTTACTTCCCCTTCATATTCGCCACCTCTTCGCACCCCACACTGGCAATTTAATCGGGCAAATTGGAACCTTTACTCACACCTAACTGTTTTTAAAGAGGTTCCTTCCTCGTCCTCCATCGATGAGCTTTTACACCTCTTCTCGTCCTCCGTTTTCACCGCAGCTTCTCATTCTATACCCCAAACTTCGGGCAGGCATTCTCAGAAATGCGTGCCTTGGTGGTCTCCTGCTTGTGCTCGTGCAGTACGTTTGAAACGCGCTGCATGGGGCAGGTACCGGTACAATAGAACCACAGAGCGACTCCTTGATTTTAAACAGAAGCGTGCGATCGCTCGCCGTGTCATCCGTGACGCTAAACGCACTTGCTGGCGAGATTATGTCTCCACCATCACCTCTGCTTCCTCTATGAGTGCAGTCTGGAAAAAAGTACGAAAACTGAGTGGTAAATATTCTCCTGACCCGGCTCCTGTTCTGCGGGTTGCCGGTGTTGATATAGCAAACCCACTAGATGTTGCCAATGAAATTGGCAATCATCTGGTCCGTATTTCTCAGGGACTCCATCTATGCCCCTCATTTCTTTCCTCAAAGTCTGCCAGAGAGTTAGCACCCTTGGACTTTTCTTCTCTCAGAGAAGAACAGTATAATGTGCCTTTTACACTTCAAGAACTGGAGGCAACACTCTCAGCTTGTCGATCATCGGCAGCTGGGCCCGACGACATTCATATTCGTATGCTACAACATTTACATCAGTCAGCCCTTGCAGTCCTATTACGCCTTTACAATCTTATTTGGTCACAAGGAGTTCTTCCACAGCTGTGGAAATCCGCCATTGTTCTCCCTTTCCGCAAACCAGGCACTACGGGACATGAAACCTCCCACTATCGTCCCATTGCTCTTACCAGTGCAGTTTGCAAAGTAATGGAACGTCTAGTAAATAGACGTTTAGTGTGGTATTTAGAGACACACAACAGTCTCTCCACTCGTCAATATGGCTTTCGTAAGGGACGTTCTACCATAGACCCCTTACTGCGCTTGGATACGTATGTTCGTAATGCCTTTGCGAATAACCACTCAGTTATTGCCATATTTTTTGACCTTGAGAAGGCATATGACACAACTTGGAGGTATAATATTTTAGCCCAAGCCCACTCCTTAGGCCTTCGAGGCAATCTACCATCCTTCCTTAAGAACTTTTTAACTGACAGGCATTTCCGTGTTCGGGTTAATAATGTGCTCTCCCCGGACTTTATCCAAGCTGAAGGTGTCCCCCAGGGATGTGTTCTGAGCACAACACTTTTTCTCCTTGCTATTAATGATTTGGCCTCTAGTCTTCCATCAAATATTTGGTCATCACTCTATGTTGATGACTTCGCTATTGCCTGTGCAGGCGCTGACTGTCACCTCCTTACAGTTTCTCTCCAACATGCAGTCGACCGTGTTTCCAATTGGGCCACCACACATGGGTTTAAATTTTCCAGCACTAAAACCCACCAAATCACTTTCACTAGACGCTCTGTCATCTCCGATCATCCTTTGTACCTCTATGGCTCCCGTATCCCTGAACGTGATACAGTCAAGTTTCTGGGCCTCCTCTTTGAACGTAGGTTATCCTGGAAACCTCACATTACCTCTCTGAAGGCAACTTGTCACAGCCGGCTGAACCTTCTTAAAACCCTTGCTCATCTTTCGTGGGGAGCTGATCGTCGAACCCTCCTTCACCTACATTCCACCCTTATTTTATCGAAACTTGATTATGGTGACCAGATCTATTCAGCGGCATCTCCTGCTACTCTCTCTAGCCTTAACCCCATTCATCACCAAGGATTACGTTTATGCCTTGGTGCTTTTCGCTCTTCCCCTGTCGAAAGCCTCTATGCAGAAGCGAACGTTCCATCCTTATCCGATCGCCGTGATGCCCATTGCCTGCGCTACTATGTACGCTCTCATGATCTCCGCAATCCTTCCATTTATAGAATGGTCACTGATATTAGTAGACATTCTTTATTTGTTCGCCGCCCCTGCTTACTCCGTCCCTTCTCTCTTCGCCTTCATTCGCTCTTATCTTCTCTTCAACTACCACCTTTCTATGTACATGTAGCATCTCACTTTTCCCTACCCCCCTGGGAAGTTCCAGCTGTTCGAGTCTGTTCTTTCTCCCTCCCTTGCTCGAAAGCCCAACTGTCTACGGTCGCTTCCCGCTCTCTTTTTCTTGACCACTTTCACTCTCATTCTCATGCCATTGCTGTGTACACAGATGGCTCTAAGTCTTCTGACGGCGTAGGATTCGCAGCAGTGTTTCCGGACAGCGTCGTACAAGGGCATTTACTATCTTCGGCTAGTATTTTTACTGCTGAATTATATGCCATCCTTACAGCACTTATCCGTATTGCATCTATGCCTGTGTCATCATTTGTGGTTGTCTCAGACTCCCTTAGTGCTTTACAGGCTATACAAAAATTTGATACACCTCACCCCTTAGTCCTCCGTATCCAACTTTGGCTACGCCGCATCTTTACCAAGCATAAAGATATTGTTTTTTGTTGGGTCCCTGGTCATGTTGACGTACAGGGCAATGAACAGGCAGACACTGCTGCGCGGTCAGCAGTACATGACCTACCAGTTTCTTATAGAGGTATTCCATGTACGGACTATTTTGCTGTAATATCTTCCCACCTTCACACCCGTTGGCAACAACGTTGGTCTACTATGCTCGGCAACAAACTTCAGTCTATTAAACCGAGTATAGGTTACTGGCCGTCTTCTTATCACCAGTGTCGAGGTTGGGAGACTACTCTCTCCCGTCTTCGCATTGGCCATACTCGTCTTACTCATGGATATCTCATGGAGAGGCGTCTTGCTCCTCTCTGTGAGAATTGCCAAGCTCCATTATCAGTCAGCCACATTCTGTTGGACTGCCCACTTTATCAACGAGCACGCAGAATTTACCTCTGTCGTCGTCTTCGCCCCGCTGCTCTCTCTTTACCTTCCCTTCTTGCTGATGGACCCACCTTTCATCCGGACTCTCTCATTGACTTTTTGACAACGACTGACTTACTTCACAAATTCTGATACTTTCAGCCCTTTCTACTTCAATCTCTTGCTACCCTCTACCCCCGTACTATCCCCTGCTCCGCTGTTTTCTGTAACCTGCTGATCATCCCCCCTCCCTTCTGCCATCCAATTCCCTTGCTTCCTTCCCTACCCTGCAGCGCTGTATAGCCCTTGTGGCTTAGGGCTTCTTTTTTTGATTATAATAATAATAATAATTGGCACCCACATCTGGCCAAGTACGTCAGGAAACGAGAGAAAGTGTAAAGGTTTGTAACGAGGCTAGTCCCGGATCAAAGGGCCATGTCCTACGAGGAGAGGTTAAGAGAACTCGACCTGACGACACTGTAGGACAGGAGGGATAGGGAAGACATGATAATGGCATATAAAATACTGAGAGGAATTGACAGGGTGGACAGAGACAGGATGTTCCAGAGATGGGACACTTCCGTAAGAGGTCAAAGTTGGAAGCTGAAGACTCTGATGAGTCACAGGGATGCTAGAAAGCATTTTCTCAACCACAGAGTTGTCAGGAAGCGTAATAGTCTGGAAAGAGATGTAGTGGAGGCAGGATCCATACATAAATTTAGGATGAGGTATGATAAAGCTCATAGAGCAGGGAGAGTGACCTAGTAGCGACCAGTGAAGACGCAGGGCCAGGAGCTGTGACTCGACCCCTGTAACTACAAATAGGTGAACACACACACACCATACACACACACACAAACACACACACACAAACACACACACACACAAACACACACACACAAACACACACACACACAAACACACACACACACACACACACACACACAAACACACACACACACACACACACACACACACACACACACACACACACACACACACACACACACACACACACTGAAGTTCTATAACAGGGTGACGGCTGTAAGACAAGAGAGAGAGAGAGAGGGGTGGGTAGATTGCATTTTCTTGGGCTGTAAGAAGGCGTTTGACACAGTTCAGCACAAGAGATTAGTGGGAATGCTGGAGGACTCTGGAGAAATTTTCTCCAGGAGGGGGGTATCAGCCCCCTTCAGCCCCTTTCAGCCCTTTCAGCCGTGAGGGGCCCAGCCCTCTCAGAAGGGGCAAGCTACAGTGAGTAATTGATCGCAGATGCAGTACGAGTATGCGACGTGGTCAAGCGACCGCCGCTTCTTGCAGTCCAGTGTTGCAGAGTGTATTTTAATAAGAGACAGTACATCTCTTACCTTAGCAGGACAATTAAGGAAAATCCTGCTCCCACTTTATTATCATGGTGACGATAGTGTATATTGTTGTCTATGCTTAAGACAGCAAGATTTAAACATTCTGCTTTGCCTCATGGAGGAAGTGGCAAGGAAGCAAAGGTACTATGTCAGCTTTTCCTTTGTGCTGGGGCAGTAACGGCGTGGGGCGCTGTTGCGTCTTCAGATTACTTTTGACTCTACTGAGAGTGACACTGACGCCAGGATAACCAACAAAGAACGATCTGTGCGTTAGTGTGAACAAAGTGTCTCATAAAACACAATAAACACTTAAGAGAAGTGTGATCAGCTTCTTTAGTGATAAGATTGTGAACAATAAAGACAAATCTTGTGGACCATAGTGTACCAGTGTGCGTATTCCTAGATTATGGAAGACGTGGACATCCAAGGACACTTCAGCTTCTATCAAGTCACCGATATCTGTCGAAGATGTGAAGAACACCATAGCTCACACTACAAGAGCAAGGTAGGTTACGAATTTCTTGTAGTACGGGGGACTGCGCAGTTCTTGAGTCGCAAGGAGTTTGTAATCAACCTATAGTCGGCAGTTAGGTGTGGACTTTTGAGTCCACACAAGTAAGTTTGTCAGCCATCAGTGAATGAAATATGCTGACATAACACCCCCTAGGGGTAAATTATTGTTTACATAATATGATCTATTCCAGCCCGTTGAGAGATGATCATGACAACAGTTCAAGAGCTCGTCTGCAGGGGCGGCTGTGTAGACGATTTGCTGTCTTTTATCAGCTAAGTGTTCCCTATATTTAAATTTAAAATTAAGCTTAACTGGTAATCCCATTTCTCAACAAGGACCAAGCAGGGATAACAAGGAAGGTACTACAGTGGATCAGGGAATACCTGTCAGGAAGACAACAGCGAGTCATGGTACGTGGCGAGGTGTTAGAGTGGGCGCCGGTAACGAGCGGGGTGTTACAGGGATCAGTCCAAGGATCAGTGCTGTTTCTGGTATTTTTGAACGACATGACAGAAGGAATAGACTCCGAAGTGTCCCTGTTAGCAGATAACGTGAAGTTGATGAGAAGAATTCAATCGAACGAAGACTGCAGGCCTGGTCCAGAAACTGGCTCCTGGAGTTCAACCCCACCAAGTGCAAAGTCATGAAGATTGGGGAAGGGCAAAGAAGGTCACAGACGGAGTACAGTCTATGGGGACAGAGCCTACAAACCTCGCTCAAGGAAAAGGATCTTGGGGTGAGTATAACACCGGCAACGTCTCCTGAGGCGCACGTCAATCAAATAACTGCTGCAGCATATGGGCGCCTAGCAAACCTACGAACAGCATTCCGACATCTAAATAAGAAGTCATTCAGGACCCTGTACACTGTGTACGTTAGGCTCATATTGGAATATGCAGAGCCAGTTTAGAACCCACACCTAGCCAAGCATGTAAGGAAACTAGAGAAAGTGCAAAGGTTTGCATCAAGACTAATCCCGAAGCTAAGGGGTATGTCATACGAGGAGAGGTTAAGGGAAATCGACCTGACGACACTGGAAGACAGGAGAGTTAGGGGGAATATGGTAACGACATATAAAATACTGAGAGGTATAGACAAGGTGGACAGAGACATGATGTTCCAAACATAGGACACAGTAACGAGGGGTCACAGTTGGAAGTTGAAGACTCAGATGAAGGACAGGGATGTTAGGAAGTATTTCTTCAGTCACAGAGTTTTCAGGAAGTGGAATAGCCTGGGTAGTGATGTAGTGGAGGCAGGATCCATACATAGCTTTAAGAAGAGGTATGATGAAGCTCAAGGAGCGGGAAGAGTGACCGGGTACCGGCCAGGTGAAGAGGCGGGGCCAGGAACTGACTCGACCCACAATTAAGTGAGCAACTAGGTTAGCACACACACACATGCACGTGCGACACAATTCTTCACAATAGGTTGCTGCAAAAGCTAGAGGATCAGACACACATAACAGGAAAAGCACTGCAATGAATCAGAGAATATCTGACAGGGAGGCAACAACGAGTCATGGTACGTGACGAGGTGTCGGAGTGGGCGCCTGTGACAAGCGGGGTTCCACAGGGGTCAGTCATAGGACCAGTGCTGTTTTTGGTATATGTGAATGACATAACGGATGGGATAGACTCAGATGTGAAGTTAATGAGGAGAATCAAATCGGTCGAGGATTAGGCAGGACTACAAAGAGACTTAGGCAGGCTACAGGCCTGGTCCAGCAACTGGCTCCTCGAATTTAACCCTGCCAAATGCTAAGTCATGAAAATTGGGGAAGGGCAAAGAAGACCGCAGACAGAGTATAGTCTAGGTGGCCAAAGACTGCATACTTCACTCAGGGAAAAAGATCTTGGGGTGAGTATAACACCGAGCACATCTGAGGCGCAGATCAGTCAGATAACTGCTGCAGCATACTGGCGCCTGGCAACCTAAGGATAGTGTTCCGATACCTCAGTAAGGAATCGTTCAAGACCCTGTATTCCATTTACGTCAGGCCAATACTGAAAGATGCAGCACCAGTTTGGAATCCACACCTGGTCAAACACGTCAATAAATTAGAGAAAGTGCAAAAGTTTGCAACAAGACTAGTCCCAGAGCTAAGGGGATTGTCCTCCTGGAGGACAGGAGGGTCAGGGGAGACATGATAACAACATGTAAAATACTGCGCAGAATAGACAAGGTGAACAAAGACGGGACGTTCCAGAGAAGGGACAGAAACAAATGGTCACAATTGGAAGTTGAAGACTCAGATGAGTCAAAGGGATGTTAGGAAGCATTTCTTCAGTCATAGAGTTGTCAGGCAGTGGAATAGCCTAGAGAGTGACGTAGTGGAGGCGGGAACCATACATAGTTTTAAGATGAGGTTTGATAAAGCTCATGGAGCAGGGAGAGAGAGGACCTAGGTGCAATCAGTGCAGAGGAGGGCCAGGAGCTATGAATCGACCCCTGCAACCAAAAATAGGTGAGTAAACGTACACACACACACACACACACACACACACACACACACACACACACACACACACGAGCACTCACGAACAGGCCAAGTGTCTTAGTGACAAGTTCCTAAGACAAAATGGTAACTAACATAGCACACACAGGATAGAAATGGATGGGTAGACTGCATTTTTTTTGGAGGGGGGGGGGGACTATAAGGTTTTCGATACCGTCCCGCACGAAAGATTAGTGTGAAAGTTAGAGGATCAGGCATGTGTAACAAGAAAGTTGTTGCAATGGATCAGAGAATACCTGACAGGAGGGAAACAACGAGTCATGGTAGGTGGGGAGGTGTCCGAGTGGGCCCGTGTGACGAGCTGCAGTACGAGGGCCAAGACTGTGTCTGGAATATGTGAATGACATGACGGAAGGGATGGCAGAATTTAAAATGATTTGGATCATGTATGTCTGCAAAGGGATGTAGAGAGGCTGCAGTCCTGGTCCAGCAACTGGCTC